>NW_027518696.1:20055000-20145000 GCF_043159265.1 Tasmannia lanceolata | reverse complement strand
GAGAGAATTTGATTTGGTTAGACAATGTGTGGTTGGTAAACAAGGATCGGTTATATAGATTCCGGTATCGATTCGATGAAAATGTGCCGTAAAACTGGGTCTAAGAAAAAAGATCACCTTAAAGGAAACATCATCACATAAAATTGAAAGCTTCAGAATCTAAGGTCCGCAAAACCAAAAAGCATCAAAATCTTATACTAAGTAAAAAAAACAAAAAATTAAATCTAGCAGTAGATATTTAAAAGAGGAAAGGACAAATGACGTAGAAAAGCATAAAACACACACACACACACATATACATATAAAAATCATAAAATAAAATCCGATTAATTAAGTCAAGACTTGATGACTTTTCATCTGACAGAAACAACAACTAGGAAAAGGACAAAGAAAGAGAAAAAAGAGACGAAAGAGAAATAGCTGGGAAAATGGGGAAATTAAAATTGACATGATCAGACAAAGATATGGATATAAGGGCTTCATAGATCTTTCAGAAGAACATATAAGATAAATGATGAAATAATTGTCAGAAAATAAAAAAAGGTTAAAAAAAGAGCTTTGAAGCCAGAGAGGATTTATATGCGACCTTGTCTAGGCCACGGTTTCCTCCAATAAATCTTTCTCTCCCAGCTCAGCTGATTTATGTTCATTCAAGCTTTCATTCCAAGCTCAACTCTAAACATTAGAGGTAAAAGAGCAGAAGAGCTTCTAAGGAGAGAGAAAAATAAGAGGAACATGAGCTTCCCGAAAGGTTATTTAACTATAGAAAGGGGAATGATACTTGAAATTACCAAAATACCCTCCACCCTCAGTGGTGCTCGGATCTAGAGCACAATGTAAGTTGTCATCCATAAGATCTCAGTAGTCTATTGGCTCGTCTGCCAAATTATGATCCTCCTCTTTGTCTTCGACTAACGATTGTGATTAGAATTTTGAGCTAGTGTTTATCTTACCACGTAATGAACTTACCATGTATAAAACAAAAGTCTAACATGCGCTTTGGAGCATGTAAGCCGTCCAAGCGCATTATGATGGATGGGATCTTTCCTTGTTCATTAAATCATACTGTTTGCTTATCTGGCTTTTCTACCAAATATAGACCGTCTTTAGTTAATGAGGACTGCCGATTAATATCCACATCTTTTGATATTTCATGTAAATTTTATTGGGGATTTTGTCGCCCATATTTAGGAAACAAGATATACAAGAATCTGCTCTCACACTCAACTAGCCAGGTTAGCTACAAGCAATTAAAAAAAGAGACACATGGCAAGTAACAATCATCACTACAAGAAAACTGGGTTTTACGAGTGATCTTGACTGTCGATATTAGTCTCAAAAATCACTGGGGTAGGTTGTACTGCTGTTTAATAAACCCTAGGTATTACCGGCAATTTTCTTTTCTTTCGGTAAAAAACTAAGTTTGCGAGCCGTCCAAATAGACACTATTCAATTTATTTTTGGCAGTATATCTTTTTTTCAATAGAATTTTAAAAAAGAATTTTTTTTACCGGTAGTCATGACCATCGGTAAAGGTAATTTTTTAAAAGATAGTTTTTTTTAAAATTAATTTTTCTAAGAAAACAAGGTTCCTCTGTCGGAGGTCATGACCACCTATTAAAGACATTTTTTTTTCAAAAACAAAAATTTTTAATTAGTTTCATAGCATAATTTGTAGTAGCTTTATTTTTTATATTGACACCATTTTACATTTTGCAATACACTAGTAGCTTCTAACCAATTGTAGAATCAATAATGACATAATAATTGTTATTGTTTGCCCAAGGGTTCCCATCAGTGGCCCTAATCATAGTTTTGATGATAACAAGCCCAGATTGATCAAAATAGGTTGTTACTAATGATTTGAGGTTGATAAGATTGTCCAGACTGTTAGTGGCACAAAGAAGGACAATTCAAATTAAAATAAAACCAAAGAAAATCAAAGTCAGGTCCACAACTAACAGCCTTGAAAGATGAACCTAGTTGAAGATCCAGCAAGACAAGCCAAGACTCAAGACCATAGAACATGAACCAACTTGAAGCTCAATCATATTCAAGATGAATAAGAGAATTGTCAATATAGGAAGATCAATTTCTATAGATGGAGCTCTTGCAAATCAACCCAAAGAGATAGACCGAAAGGAGAAGCATGAACAAGGAAGACCAAGCAAGCTCATGCAATCACCAGACCCAAGCAAGCTCATGCAATCACCATTTGGTCTACATTCTGTCACGACCAGACGTTTGGTGCGGCAAAAGGAACTAGTCGTTGGGAGTAAGGACTAGTAGTATTTTTTACTTTTCTCGCTTAAAAAAGACCATTTTACCCCCCAACGGTTATATTCTTGTTTGGCCTATATATGTGATTAACAACACCATTTAAAGAGTTTCATAACTTAGGAAAATATATTTACATGTAATTTAAGAATTTCCAAGGCTTTTGCAAAAGTTCCTCTTCTTCCTTGCTTTTAAACCTTGCAATCTCTTTAAAGAAGATCTCCATAAGCTTACTTGCAATCTATTCTATGAAGAATCATTCAAGCTTACTTTCCATCAACAATCTTGAAGATCTCCCAAGCTTACTTGCAACTTCACCATTGGAGAAGTTCTCACCAAGCTTATTTGTAAACCCATTTGGAGAAGAACTCATTGTATTGAAGAGATTTATATGCCTTAGTAGAAGGCAATAACACATTATATTTTGAAGAAGATAAAAAGTCGTGGAAGGGCACCGTTCTTAAATCCTTTGAAGTGTAAAAGCTTGTAAGAAGGGCCCCCGCATTCAGCCGTCTCAAGGAGGATAACAATAGTGGATTTCCTCAAGGATATTAACTTGAGAAGAGTTGAAAATCCAAGGGTGGGCCCAATTGGCAACCTAAAAAGAGATTAGGTTGATACAAATAATATTTACCTTTTGAAATTTTAACCTAAAATATTTGAACTCTCCAATGAAGGATTAAGAGATCAAGGAATAAAACAATTTAAGCAAGTGAGTTAATTCTAAAGTGCAATGCAAATATAAAGCAAGAGATAAGAAAGTGTGCACCCGAGATTTTAAAGTGGTTCGGTCCTCAAACACACAAGGCCTACTCCACTCCACCAACCAAACCCGTTGATGGCTTCACTATTTGATCTTCTTAACCACGACGAAGATCGGTGCCGATTACAATCGCTTTAACCTTGGTGGCAATCCTCACCACGGAGAGAGGGCTTCGCTTCTCCGTACACTCGCCCAAATACAATGAAGGAACAATAGAAAAATACAACTTCTCTCTTCTAGGGTAGATAGCTCTCAAGCTCACACAAAATCCACTCTTTGAAATGATGTACAAATTCAAGCCTAGGTCTAATCCCTTTAGATATCCTAAATTGAGGCACAAGGGTGATTACCACTCTCTAATATGTTTAGAACATGTTTAGGAATGAGAGAGATGTGTTCAAAGGCATAGAAAACACATATATATAGAGAAAACCCAAATATGACCGTTACAGGGGCATAGTCGTAATTCTGTGAATTTTCCCAACGGATATAATTTTGTTCCCGAACAAGTGGTCTCGGAGTTCTGAGAGAACTTTCTCTCGGAGTTCCGAGAATTTCTCTCGGAGTTCCGGGAATACAAATAGAATTTGGAAAAATGTTACTAGACCAAATCACGGAACTCCGAGAATATTCTCGGAGTTCCGAGTAGCCTAAATCAGCAGATTTTTAAGATTTTTTATGCTGATAATTTTTGGGCTTCAAGGGCTTCCAAATTACACATAGATGGGATTGTTATTCCAATTAGGGTCAGTTGTTAGGTGACTCTATTATGCCTCAAGGTGGGGTACCTAATAGGGATTGGATGTACAATCTAACACAAAACTTAAGCCTTCAAATCTTGAACTCTTGCATGGATCACCTCCATTTCTTTGGCTCTTCAAGATCTCTCCTTGAATGCTCCAAGCCTTCATCATCCTTTGGCTTCAAATGGTGTTCAAGGATGTACAAGCCTCGATCCATGCCGTTTTCCTTGATCTAAGTGTTTGAAATGCTTGAATCTTCAATACATGCACTTAACCATCAAACACGTTAGAAATACAACACATTTCAACTTGTGTTTGGAATCATCAAAATATTGAAGATTGCCAAGGTGAGAACCATTGGGCTTACAAGAGTGAAGTAGGTCTTGGAGTTTTAAGACCGGACAACTATAAATCCTTGTGTGGTATCTCTTCTATTACTGTTTCCTTTCTTCTCATTTACTTTGTGGTTGTTGCTTCTTTATTGTTTTTATTTATCTAACCACTATTAATCAAAGATTAATTAATAAGTGTTAGCAAACTTATAAAAAGTAGTACAAGAGTAAAGTTTTTAGTATCCAACCAATTCACCCCCCTCTTGGTTGCCCATACTTGGGGTTCAATTGGTATCAGAGCTTTGTCTCTAGTAATAGCCTTAACTTGTCTAGAGTAAAGATCCTAACAAATGCTAACCTTTTCCCAAAATCTAAAAGGCCAATCCACTATTAGACCTCCATACTTTAACAGAACTAACTATGGGTATTGGAAAGCTAAAATGAAAATCATTTTAACGTAAGACTATCAAATTTTGAGAGCAATTCAAAATGGTTATATACTACCTTCCACTAATCTAGATGATTGGAGTGAACAAGAACAACAAGCTTCAAATTATAATGCCAAAGCCATGAACTCCCTAATCTGTGCCTTGTCACCGGAAGAATTCAATGGAGTAGCAAACTTAACCATAGCCAAAGAAATTTGAGATCTTTTAGAAGTAACACATGAAGGAAATAGTCAAGTAAAAGAATCGAAGATGAACCATTTATTTAGAGAATATGAATTGTTTGAAATACTACCTAATGAAACCATAGCTGATATGTATACTAGATTTTCAAGTACAATCAATGGACTAAAAGGTCTAGAAAAACAATTTTCAAACGAAGAACTTGTATAAAAAATCCTTAGATCTCTACCAAAGAAAACATGGGAATAAGAAACAACGGCTATAATGGAAGCTAAAGACTTAGCTAAAATGTGCATAGAAGAACTTGAAGGATCACTCACAACTCATGAAATAATGTTTAAAACAAATAAAACTCAAATTTAAAATAAGCCGTTCAAGAAAATGAGCCGTTGGGGCTTGTGGGGCTTGACTTTTTCAACCCAGTTTTTTACGGTTTTACCCACAAACGGTCATATTTCTTCATGGGCTATTTATACCCTATCCTAGACCAACTAAATAACCTTTTGCAAGATTATTTCATATCTTTTAGAGCTTAAACTTGAAAATCCAAGGTTGTTTAAAAAATTCTCATCTATGCTTTGATTTGTGTTTTTACATTCAACAAGAGGCACTCCTTAAGGCTTTTATTTGTTATCATTTAGAGTGATTAGTGAGCTATTCATTGTATTATTTGCCTATTTAGAGGCTTGAGAGAGCTTAAACTTCTTTCATTATTCATTGTACTCGCGAAGAGTAGCTTTTCCCTTTGATGCGGTTTGTGAAGAGGGATCACTACCTTGAAGGCGTTTTGTGAAGAGGGATCACTACCTTGGAGGCGGTTTACGAAGATGCGTGATTTTCCTTTGAGGCGGTTTGCTAAGAGGAGTGATTTCCTTGGAGGCGGTTTTGCAAAGAGGGATTGTTCCTTGGAGGCGGTTTGTATAAAAAGGGGTTTGTCCCTTGAAAGAGTTGATTGTAAAGCTCGGAGATTCAGCGTGCGGAATCTCAAATAGTGAAAGAAAATCCCAAGAAAATACCAAGTACTGTAAGTGGAGTAGGTCCATTTGTGACCCAACCACTATACATGATAACGTCGTCTCCTATCTTCTTCATCCTTCTTCTTGTGGTGATTACTAATATCTAACCTTTCTTTATGTTTACAATTATTTAAACAAGGGTTAGATTTAAATTTGTGTTGATTTCAAAATCGTAATTGAACTTGTAATTGCTAATTGTTAAAATTGGTTTTAATATTACACTTAATTAGGGCAAAATTTTTAATAACCCAATTCACCCCCCTCTTGTGTTGCCTATTGGGATTTCAATCTCTCTCTAATCCTCACTCGTGCCTTGATCTTGAGTAAACCCTTTTGAGATTGGATTAGGCTATACATGTAATCTTTATTAAGAGAGTTATTTGTGCTACAACTTGTAATCAAGCCTACAAAGAGAATCAACCTTATTTGTTCTTCTTCTTCTATTAATAATTATAACGCGGAAGGGCACTGTAATTAAATCCCTCGGGTGATTTTAAGTAGCCTTGGATCCGAGCGTTGTGTGCGCTTCTGTGGACCCCGATCCTGAGGACGGTGAGGGAACGAGTCCCTACATCCTCTAGATCTCCACAACGTGAAGGAGAGCTCTACCAAGGAACTTTCGAAACTATTGCCACCCTCACAGCATAGCATGAGTGGCGATATAAAAAGAAAGAGATACATCCTAATCCGGAGCTAGGGCTCGAAACTAAGATATATCTAGAAATAACTCAGAGTCGCCATCCATGGATACACCATGGAACCAAAACAAATGCTATGTCTGCAACGGATAACCAGAGATACAAAAGGTCCGTGCCTGATTACGAATGGGGAAGGTCCGAAGAGCACCCCCAATTCGTCCGAGTGCAAGCACTTGGTCTCTTATGCCATTTATTATTAACCTCGAAGAGTTTCGAGCGAAAATCATATGAAATGGGAACAATCCTCAGGAGTCGTCTACCTAAACATGCATTTCCTGAGGATAAAGTAATAAGCATGCACAAAACAAAATGAAAGATGCCACCTAAGCATAGCTAGGTTATGAGCGACATACCTAACTGGTGTCTAAGCTCTGATGGACAAACACATACAAGCTACAGCTAAAGGTATAGGATCAATACAAGAAAGTAAGATAACATAACAAAACACACAACATAACAAATCCTAAGACTCTAAACGATTTAGCCCGAGTCCTCGGATGGTCTGGTATTCATCCAAAGAAGCTTACGTATCCCCACCTCCACGAGAATCAAGGCAACGTAGTTCTTCGCGCCTATTCTAAGCTATGATGCCTAAGACACTTAGACCTCTATCTTAGACTCGATCTAAAAGACCGGATTAGTTATTAAAGCTTCTTGAACGATTATTTAAATTCCAGTGAATCGTAGATTTTAGGACACCCTATATGCCCTAACTAAATGTAGGTTTAGCCCTAAGCTAATGCAGGTGGTTCCTACAACCTATGTGTAACTATGCTGCGTTTCCTAAGGAAAACAATGGGATCACTAACACATCTTATTCTAGTCATCAATCGGCGATGTGGATCGCCAACTGACTGGACGGAGACGCTCCTATAACTCTAGGACAAACCCCTAACTCTAAAACAAACACAAACAAGCACACAACAAATCAAAGACAAACCCCCTAACTCTAAAAGAAACTCTCTATCTATGAGAAGCTCCTAACTCTAAAGGAAGAGCTTTTTGAAAACACGGTTTTAAAGAAAAAGGGTTGAAGTATATTTATTTACAAAGTTTGGCTGGACTTGGGACATGGATCCCGAGCTACGCTACGTACCTCGTGGAAGAGGATCAAGCCAACGTAGTTCAAAACGAACTCTCCTGACTACCACTAAAAGCAAATAATCCAAATGATTTAATGGTTTTAATGTTTTTCAAATGTTTTTGATATTTTTAAAGTTTTCAAAAGTTTTTTTGAAGTAAAGAGTTTTCACCCTTTTGGTCAAAGACCTAAGGGAATATACAAAGCAAAACCCTAGGGCCAAACTCTAGGGCTAACGGGGGAAACCCCTAAACCAGGTAAGCTAACTATCAAGGACAACAAAATGATCTAAGATCCCAAAAGGCAAAGCTCTAATGAGACTGGGCTAGTCTCCAAAGAAGAAGAAATGACAACAAGACTAAGGAGAAACTCCTTACTAACAGTACTAAAGAATGAGCCAAAGACTCCCTAATATTGCTAGCAAAGGATGAATGAGTCAAAGACTCTCTAATAACGCCATCAGAAGAACTAACGAGTCAAAGACTCTCTAATGATACTACTAAAAGGATGAACGGGTGTAGACACCCCCATTTTGCTACGCTTTAAAAAGCGAAAGATTCGGTAGTATCATCGAGTCTTGAGTCCGTATTCAGCATTAGATTAGGCATCTATGCATTTTAGGGTAGATTTCACTTCATTATGGGAGTTTTGAAGTTGATTCGCGATCCTGAAGGTCTCTAGCGGGTTCCTTTGGCCTCTGGAAGATGAAAGTTTAAGTTTCCAAACAAATGAAAAAACCTGCTATTTTTAGAATTTTTAGGGTTTCCCTCATTTTTGCCTATTTTGCACTGCAGGGATATTTTGGTCATTCCCGATGTGTCTCGTTTGACCCCCGAGTTATATTTGAGAAATCTTGAGTGATTTTAGAAATTTTGAAAAAGCTGCTATTTTTAGAAACTCATGAGGCTTCCACATTTTCATCATCTTATGGATATTTCAATTATTTCTCATATGTCCAAAACCATCTCGAGGGTACGGCTGATGGATTATGAGTAATTTCGTAAGATTTGGAAAACCTGCTAAATTTAGATCTCTCAAGATTTTCTCTTAGTCTTGCACTTCGGGGGTATTTTAGACATTTTCAAACATATCATATTTAGTCCCTAAGTTGTGTCTAAGAAATCTTGAGTCCGTTCATAAATTTTCGAAAATCTGCTATTTTTAGAATTTCTCAAGGTTTTCCCTAGTCCCGCCAAATTCTAGCACCTCGGTGTAATTTGGTATTTTCCTGTGTAATTCTTTTGATCCCCGAAATATGTCTGAGAGATTATGAATGATTTTCTGAATTTTGAAAAAACCTGCTAAATTGAATTTCTCAGGAGTTTGGCTTAATTTGGAAATTCTAAGTGTTGAGGGCATTTTGGGTATTTTCAGGAATACCAAATGATCCTGTTTAATATTGCTCACCGAAAGGACCCAATTTTAAAAGTTTCTATTTTTGAAGTTTGACCACAAAGACTTTCCATTTTTAATTTTTCCCTTTAGGGGTGAACCAATCTGAGGGTATTTTGGTCGCATTTGGATGTCTAACAGTTAAATAGGGGCATTTTGGTCCGAAAAGTTGTTTTCCAAAAAAAATGGTCCGATCATGTGTAAGGGATGTACCATAAATGTCAATTGGGTTGGGTCCATATATAGAATGTTGAATTTAGAAAGATTTTACTGATTTTTTACGGAAAAACCTGAAACCCGTGTGAAATGGCCCATTGGGCTAAAGCCCGCAAAGATGGAGCTCATGTGGGTTCACCCATATGGGTCAACCACCATGGTGGGCGGCCCATATGATTGACCCACATGAGTTGAGCACCCAACCTTGATGATGTCACAATGGTGACATCATATTTATTAAAAGAAAAATAAAAAGAATAAAAAATAAAAAGAAGGAAAGAAGGAAAAGAGGAATGATTGCTTAAAAAGGTTTTCCTCCAAAGAAGCAATGTGGAATGAAAATAGCATGTCTTGATTGACAAGAAATTAAGATTGGAATCAAAGCCAATTTGGAAACAAGAAAGAAAGAAAGCAAGAGGGGAAAATTGGAAACAAGCCAAAAAGGGAGCTCTCACATTGGAAATTACTATTTCTCTCTTAACCCTAGCTTTTTTTTTATATAAAAATCAAAGCAAACAATCCTAGAAAGATGGAAACAAATCCAAATTCGTCCTTTTTCTCTCTCCTCCCAAAATTTTTTTTTTCTCTTTAAGTGTGATCTCTCTCTCTCAAGTGTTCTTCACAAAAGGAATTCTTGAATTCCTTCTTCTTCTCCAAGGCATCACACAATCAAGAATTATTGGAGTGTTCTTTCTACCTTTTTTTAGCGTATAAAAGGGTTGGACAAAGCGTATATCTTGGATCACCAACCCTAGAGACAAGGATCGCAATCAACGGTAAGGATTCCTCATTTTTGTGAAGTAGAAAAAGCATGCTATGGTTTTAATTTTGATGGATCAAATCAACGAGTTTTTCTTTGAAATTCCAGTATGTTATAATATAGATTATGAGTTTTCAAAATCCAAAATTTGATCCAAACATTAATTTTTCTCCATTTAAAAATGGTTTTCTTTTGTTTTTATTCAATATGGATTTAAATTAGATTATCAAAGCAAGTGTTTGAAAATATGGTTCTTTTTAAAAGATGATATTTTCTGGGTTTTATATAAAATACAAAACTATTGAAAACTTAATTTCCAACTGCGGTTCAGCCGTTTTATTTTTCATTTTATTTTTCAAAGAATAACCCCGAAAATGGTTATTTCTTGATGAATGGAGCCAAAAGCATATCAAATCATGTCCAAATTTAGTGAAAGTTTGTTTCCAGTAGTTTTACAAGGTTTTTAGATAACCCAAAAATTTTCATATTTTTTGGAGTTTATTTAATAGGATTATTTATTATTTTAAATTTCGGCTATTTTTAATAAATACCAAATCATTTTAAAAATTGATGAAACTTTCCAGAATTAAAGCCTAATAATAAATGGAAGTTTCCATTGAAAAATATTTTTTAAAAAATATGGTTTTAACTGTTTTCTAATCGCTTCCCCGTTTTACGTGCCATAATTCTTTTTCTTATTAAATTAATATATTTTCAAAATTTTTATTTACAAACCAGTAACTTTGGTTACTGAAATGTTAGAGACATATTTTCAATTAATTTTGCAAAGATTTGATAAGGTTTTACAATTTATTTTAATAAACATGTTTAAACACCTAGGAAACAAATTGATCTCTTATATTTAAAAACCAATTTTATGGAGGATTTTTAAGTTTTTAGTTTTAAAATTTTGGTAATAAATTTATAATCTATTATATATCTAATGGAAGTTGTTATTTGATTTTAGGATACCATTAGGTTTGCTTTTTAAGTAATTCTTTGGTTTCATCTTATTTTTGTGTGAATTTAAATGGGCATCAAATAGTAATAAAAATCTATGAAAGTCATACATTAGTCTAATCTCATGATTAAATTTAGACTGTAAGAGTTTAAGTTGATTTGAAATTGATATGCTATAGGTTACTGTGTTAATCTATAATCTGATTTGAATTTTGAAAAATCCAAAATTGATATCTAATCTTAATGCTAATTCATGCAAATTTTTTAGTAAGCCACAATCATCTATATCTTGTTACTGGAAAAGTTTCAACTGATTTGGGGTTCGATTGCTTAGGGTTACTGTGTATTCCTAGCAATCTGGTCTTAACGATATTAAATCACAATTTAATAGTAAATCAATACAAAAGTCAGTAAAAATCTCCAAAAAACCTTAAATTTTCATCATAAATTTAATCCTTAACTTGTTTGAAATAGAAACCTTAGGGTTCATAGATTGCCTTCGTAAATTGGCTATGTTGTGCCAATTTAACTGTCGAGATCGCAACCGTAATCGTATACTAATTGCGATTAATCCTACATAATTGGAGTGCGTAAATTATAGTATGATATTGGCTCCGAGGTCCACTGTCCGCAGAAATCTTGAGAAATATGCCAGGCAATAAGATACTATAATTTACGTGCTAAAATTATACAAGGGTTGAGAGCATGATTCCCTTCCATGGTTGCGATTCGAGGTCGAAACTTGCGAACCATAGAGCCTTTGGTATTCCTTAGATGTTTTGGAATCGAAAATCCTTGAAATAAAAAATTATCAACTTCAACAAATTGAACTAGGGCCCCCTTAGGAACACTTACGTCATCTCATGTCCTAGGTTTTAGGGTGTCCTAGAGTTAGGGAGTTCAGCCTCATCACGGGCGTTTGCTACGGATAGCAATTGTGCCATAGATCTAGTTACACTAGTCACCTCACTTTTCCCCTAGGACAAACCTAGTTACCTAGGATGTAGGTTAACCTGCATTAGTCTAAGGGATAACTTGCACTTAGATATGATCATATAGCATCTTAGATGAAGTCCTAGGATAATAAAATCTTCAACTTGAATTAAATAACTTCTCTTAAAATTGTTGAAACATTCAATCCAGTCTAGATCGGTGTCTTAGATGAGTTAGGCATAAGTAGCTTAGCTTAGGTGCACGGAACTACGTTGACTCTGATCCCAGTGAGGCTTAGGTACGTAGGCAGCTTGGATGCTTGATGGCATACCAATCACGAGTCGGCCCCTCACATAAGTGGTGGGGTTTTGTATATTAGTTTTCTTATAAATTCTTAATTAAAATATGTAGGATTTCCCTCAAATTAGAATTTTATGAGAACTTTCACTTAGATTGAATTCAAACAAATTAAGAAAATCAAGATACACATTTAGAAATTACATTGAAATTAGATCTTAGGATGCATGTCACATAGTTCGCACATTAATATAGAGTTAAATGAGCCATTTAAAAGAAATTCAAAAGAGTTAACTTTTGGAATTGAAGACCGAGTATCGGGCAGGAATGGTGCATGTGGTGGTAACTTCCCATACCTTCCATTCTCGTAACCAGGTAACGAGTCTAGATTTCTGATCAATTATGGGTCCTAGATCCCTCATCTAGGTGGCGACTCTGTCACTCTCTTTTGCGTGGAATTCAGATTGCCTTAGTGATCCCAAGTTCACGGAAAAGATGAATTAAATCACACCTTGCTAGGCTCGGCGGCTTACCCCAATATTATGGGTACTGGGTTGCACGTTTGTTTGCACCCTATGGCTTGGTTGCTGCCTGCTTGGTTGGGTAATTAAAATCAATAATAAAAAGCACACGTCATTCGCATGGGTACGAGAGACCAAAAGAGATGCGTCGCGCTTCTCGCGCTCGCAACCCTCTCGTGGGATCGGGTCCCACAACGAGTCAAAGACTCGCTCCAAAAGAAAGGGGACCTTTAACATGAGGCTGAATAAGCCTCCTAAAAGAGAAACTCACTATCGAGACAAAGCCTGTCCCCCTAAGAAGGTACGACTTTCCAGCGAGACAAAGCTTGTCTCCTCAAAGATGCAACTAAATTCTAATGAGACAGTGTGTGTCTCCTATGGGTTAATTTTCTATAAAACTAAAAAAGAGCTCCCTAAGGGATAGATTCTAAACTGACAAGGCATGTCTCCGAAGAAGAATTACCTTAATGAGACCGAGGGTGTCTCCTAATGGGGGGCCAGATAATTCTCTCATTGCCCTTGCAATGAGGAAGAGATGACCTACCATCTAATGGTGTCTAAACGACTAAGTAAGTCTACTAAACTAAGAGGGGATAGCTACTCGGACTAAGCTAGTCCCCCAAGGATGGGCTAGGGCTAACGCCTTCATCGCTATGAATTTTGATACTCACGCTCACATTAACAAGAGCACAACTTAACTTAGAAGCTACACCGGACCTGACTCATTATGCAATGCCTTACAATAACATGCCGCAATAGCTCCAAATAATGATTAACGAGCAGAGAGACCAAAGCAGTAATCATGCGAATCAATTGGTTAAATTCTGCACCATTCAGCGCATTGGTTTAATGTTACTTCCTGCATAATTCTCTCTCTATATATCAACACACATCCAATTATCATTGCAAAAATTACTTCTCTCCAGATAATATTTATGTATATATGGGCAAACAATCACTATTCAAATGTTGGATATTAATCGAAAATCATTGAATTAGAACAAGATAAAACATCATATAATAACCATTTAGCATGAGAGAGCAGTCATGTAACCCAAACAACCATGAAAACACTATTGCCACGGCCAAGTAAAACTACCTCAGTACACTGATTACGCATGCCTAATGAAATCTTCGAACACCCCCTTTTTTTAACACTAATTTCCCATCTACTATAAGCCCGAACTACAAAATACAGGAGCTCGCAATAATGGTTGCCACACAACATGCATCAACCCGAAACCTTCTGGGATCAACATAATAAAGCCTTGAAAAGGTAATACTGAAATTTGATTTTGAATAACACATATATCATATTGAAATAAAGGCATTTGGATGTTAAGAGACAAAATGATAGGATCATAGTGTACCTCGTGCAATGATTTATATTCTCAAATTGAAAGGGTTGGGAAGGTACAGAGTATTAACACATCTAAGCTATATACTCCTTCCAAGGTACCACATTTATAAAACTATCACGATGATGCTAAGAGTCCCAAATAACTCTTGCAAACCAATTGAAACCATAGAATTATTCGAACATCATGGGGCTGATATCATGTGCTTAATCTGTGCAAAATAGGAGCCGACTTATGGGGTAAGAACATGGCTGCTATGGGGTAAAACAGGGCTAAATTGCTGGTCAAACTGTACCCAAAACAGGGAGTGAATTATTGTGCAGAAAATGAGTAAAATTTGTATCAAAACTGGGCAGATTTGAGCGTTAAATCTGTACAGAAAATGAGTGAGACTTGCACAAAAATCGGGCAGAGTTGAGGACTAAATTGCAATAAGCACAAATGAACTGACAAGATCAACCGAAGGTTTTAACATTGTTTCCTTAAGAATTCTTATCATAAAAGAAAACAAGAGTTCTAACTCCTCCACTCTATAATCCAAACATCTGTAAGCTGCGTCAGCATCATAGAAAACCGAGCAAGGCATTCAAGGAAAATTTATCCATCTATGACGGTTGTGCTTCTCATAAACATTTTTCCGGGTAGATCAGTGACACGAAAAATTAATACCAAAAATAATATTTGATGAGATCAACTATCTTGACATGATTCAAAGACCACCACCATTAAAAAAAATGAGATCGAAAACCATATCCATGAACTAAGCATCATCCAATCAGAGAGAGGACTAGAACCGAAAACAATCCCCCATAGCTTAAAATATGATAGGGAGAGCTGGGGAGCTTACCTGGTATTGATGTCTTTCTCGTGTCTTTCCTTGGCTATAGACCATGAAAACCCTAAATCTAATCTCTAACTTCTCTGTCTTCTTCTCAGAACACTAAATGAAAGCCTCTTCCCATGCCTAAATCAATGCTCTCTTTACCTCTTCTCTACTTCCAAATCTCAAATCCAACCCTTCTTTCAATTTTCAAAGAAGTAATGGAGGTGGAAATGATAGAGAGCGATGATCTCGCGGGATTCCGGCGGGTTTGATAAAAATGGAAGAGGTACGGTTTTGCAGGTTCAATGGCTGCACAAGGGAGATGAAGTGGGTTGTGAGGATGGGGTTGAAACAGAGGTGAGGGTCGGTGGTTGTGATGGAGATGGGAAAACAAAGTGGGTTTTGGGAAAACGAAATGGGTTTTGGGACCGATTGAAATTTTATTTATTTTTTTATTTTTTTATTTTTTTATTTTTTTGAAATGGGTTGAAGATGGTGGTGGAAGGAGAAGAAGAGGTTGTGGGATTTAAATGGAGGTTGGCTGGCCGGAGTTGGGTGAGATGCCCGGAGAAAATGGCTGTGAAGGTGGAGAAAGTGGTTGGTGGTGGTGGAAATGGGTTTTGGGGTGAAGAAATGGTCGGTGGTGTTGGTAGAGGTTGGAGTTGCAGAGGAGATGGAAGAAGGTCGGCCGGAGCTCCGGTGATGGAAAAGTTGCAGAAATGGGTTGCAGAGGGGGAGGAGGATGGTGGATATGAAATGGGTTTTTTGGGGTTTCAGATTTTGTAGAGGAGAAAAGGGAAAAAATGAAAGGAGAAGGTGGAGATGGATTGATGGTGGTAATCAGATTCCGGCAAGCTCGCCGGAATCAATGGAGATGGGTTTTAAGGGTTAAAAAAAAATTAAAAATGTTGATGGGAGGTTGTGGATGGAAGAAGAAGAAGAAGAAGAAGAAGAAGAAGAAGAAGAAGAAGATGAGGAGGAGGAGGGAGATGGCCGGCCGGAGATGATGGCTGAGAAGATGGTCGGCGGATATGGGAGCTTTTCTCTCTTCTCTGCTTCGAACCATAGAAAAAAAAGAAAATCCCCCCTCAAACCCTAATTCGCTAGGTGCCTATATAGGGCATTGATAAACTCGACCACTTTTCTCCCGGGACAGCCCCCCTCTATGCATATTTATGACTACTCTTCACTCAACAGGGGGGCCCAAGGAAAGAAATGGTCTAAAAAAAAATGATATATCCTGCCTCCTTCCTCTCCTTTGGACAGCCCCTATCTATGTGTTTTCTACATTTCCTAACCTACAGGGGGGGCCAAGCAGAAAATAGGGGGAAGTATTTTTGAAAAAAAATCTTCTCCTCCCTTTTGATCCTAGCCCTTCAAATCAGCTCTTTGTTTAAGGGCTGCGATCAAAGGAAGCCTAACCACCTAGGAAGCTTCCAAAGATTCTCCTCTAACTAATTTTGTCACTCATTCGTCCCATCTTGTCCAACTCACTGATCTTACACTCCTATACCGCTTAGCTCTACTGCGTAGCCTTAGACAGATTCTCTTCAGTTAGCGAAGTTACACACTAATCAGTACCCCCTATATCTCCCTGGACAGCCCATTACGAAAAATTTGAACTGGTTTTTCAGGTTCCAGTGCACCCCTACTTCTGGCTAAGTCACCACCCTTATTCCTACATTACACTACTCTACAAACGTCGTCCGTTTGCTAGGCAAACTGCGACGAATTCTGACGAAATTTTACGGGAACTTTAGTGGGATCCTAACCTAGTTTGGGAACAAATTTGGGACACTAAAACACTAGTTTGACGGGGTCACTATCCTGACCGGCTTATTAGGGTTCGGTCAAAATGGGGTGTCTACAGATGCCCATCTTTGGTAGAGCGTGTGTAACGCGCGAATGCCAAAGCTGAACAGACGACATATTTTGGCTGACCCGAAAGCAAAGCAAATTTTTGGGTTTTGGGTTCTAAAATTGTACTCACAAAGGTAAGACTACAAAATAACACTACGAGACTAAAAGGCTGCAAGCAAAAGGGAGATAACCTCTCACCGACCCTTAACTCGGCAATCACGATATCTCAATGAGATAGCCTCTCTCTAATACTCACGAGTCAACTATCTAAACCAAAACGCAAGGACTCTATTAGAGCAAGAAAACACAAAACACAATGAAATCTCGAAGAGTGTAAACCATTATTTACGCAAATATAAATCAATCACTCAAACAAATGTCAAGCAATCACTCAAAGAGTCTATAACACTCTGAGAGTCCAAAATAATCACTCAAGGAGTCTGTAACACTCTGAGAGTCTAAAACAAATCACTCAAAGAGTCTGTAACACTCTGAGAGTCTCAAAACAATCACTCAAAGAGTCTGTAACACTCTGAGAGTCTCAAAGCAATCACTCAAAGAGTCTGTAACACTCTGAGAGTCTAAAACAAAACACTCAAAGAGTCTGTAACACTCTGAGAGTCTTAAAACAATCACTCAAAGAGTCTGTAACACTCTGAGAGTCTAAAACAAATCGCTCAAAGAGTCTGTAACACTCTGAGAGTCTAAAACAAACCACTCTAAGAGTCTGTAACACTCTAAGAGTCTCAAAACAATCACTCAAAGAGTCTGTAACACTCTGAGAGTCTCAAAACAATCACTCAAAGAGTCTGTAACACTCTGAGAGTCTCAAAACAATCACTCAAAGAGTCTGTAACACTCTGAGAGTCTCAAAGTAATCACTCAAAGAGTATGTAACACTATGAGAGTCTAAAACAAATTACTCAAAGAGTCTGTAACACTCTGAGAGTCTCAAAACAATCACTCAAAGAGTCTGTAACACTCTGAGAGTCTAAAACAAATCGCTCAAAGAGTCTGTAACACTCTGAGAGTCTAAAATAAATCACTCAAAGAGTCTGTAACACTCTGAGAGTCTCAAAGCAATCACTCAAAGAGTCTGTAACACTCTGAGAGTCTAAAACAAATTGCTCAAAGAGTCTGTAACACTCTGAGAGCTTCAAACACACATAAAAACATTTATACTCAAAGAGCCTCAACTACCCGAAGAGTCTATAACACTCAAAGGGTCTCAACTACTCAAAGAGTCTCAAACACAATGCAAAAACCTTTATACTCAAAGAGCCTCAACCACCCGAAGAGTCTGTAATACTCAAAGGGCCTTAACTACTCAAAGAGTCTCAAATCAACACAAAAACATTTATACTCAAAGAGTCTCAACTACCCGAAGAGTCTGCAACACTCAAAGGGCCTTAACTACTCAAAGAGTCTCAAATCGACAAAGGAATTGCTAAATTATCTCACAAGAACCCAGATTTATATGCCCGTGATGTAACACGGTTCCAACCCGATTGGACCCAACCCGATTTTCAATTGGGGTTGGGTCGGGTCGGGTTGACCCGATTTGATATGGTACCAATTGTTGACCACCTCAACTTAAGCTGGGTTGTTTAGGATTTTGAGAACCAATAGTGAGTCACCAATAATCAGTTTTTAACTCACAATCGATTCTGAAAATCCAAACCAAACAGGGAGTAACAATTAACAAAGGGAAATGTTATCCGCACTACTATATTTTGATGATCAGAATCCTCACTTTATTAAGGTACGGTATGGCCCGCACCATAGATTATCCAAACTGTCCAGTGTGGACTGTTGAGACTATTTCAATGTTGAAAAAGAAAAACACATATACAGAACTTCTTCAGATGGAACCCAAATTCGGGTTTCGGGTTGGGTTGCCCGACAGCCCAACTCGACGCGACCCGATTTCCAATTCGTGTTGATTTTTCCGAACCCAACCCACCCGATTTGCGAAAAGCTTAACCTGACCCAACCCAAATTCGGGTTGAACCCGTTGGGTTCGGGTTGAACCCGACCCGCGTGAGAACATCGAATTAACAACGATGGTGTCAAATTATATATAGTGCTAATGTCCTCACTGCCATATTGTATAATGGCACTACTGACCGTATTTTGATGATCGCACTCCTCATTTTATTAAAATGTACACTATGGCCCGTACCATAGGATGATCCAAACCGTCCATTAGATGTGCCACTGCCTACATAGGTTGTGCCCCAAAAATAATTTTCATAGGTTGATCCGAACCCTCCAATCTATAGAGGGTTATAGGTTGATCCAATCCGTCCATGTGATGGAACACAACATCAATCGGTTGTGCCCGTAAAATATAGTGCTAATGTCCTCACTACCATATTGTATAATGGCACTACCCACCGTATTTTGATGATCGCACTCCTCACTTTATTAAAATGTACGCTATGGCCCGTACCATAGGATGATCCAAACCGTCCATAGATGGGCCACTGCCTACATAGGTTGTGCCCAAAAAATAATTTGCATAGGTTGATCCAAACCGTCCATGTGATGGAAGACAACATCAATCTGATCCTAGCCCTCTAATCGGTATAGGCTGATCCTAGCCCTCTAATCGGTATAGGCTGATCCTAGCCCTCCAATCAATAGATGTTTTCATAATTGTTGTTCCTCTTCAGGTGTCTGGAATCCGTCAATATTTTGGAAGTGTTCTGCATGAGTAATATAAAGTAGTTCTTTCGTCATTGTCATATGTCTTTACCTCTTCTTGGTAGTTTTTTTCCGTAATTGTTATAGACTGGAACCTTGTGTCGGTACTTTTCGTATGTAGATTACGATTTTACCCTCCCATAAGGGTTAATGGTAAAAGGGTAATGCTGACGTGTAAAGGTTTGAGGACCGGGGGTATTTGAAACTCATACGCATGGGAATGTGAGGGCATATTAGGCATTTCTCTAACATTGACGTGAGGGAGGAAGGGGAGGGGTGCAACCTAAGCAGCCAACAGTAAACCCCCCTCCCTCCTTATTATATTAGACTAGTAAAAAACCCCGTGCGATGCACGGGCCGACAAAGAATTGTACAAACCACATCATAGGTTGATCTAAACTGTCCATAGGATGGAAGACAACATAAATAGGTTGTGCCCGTAAAATAATTTCCATAGGCTGATCCTGGCCCTCCAATCTTTAGAGGCTTTGTACTAGTATATATATATATAGGAAAGTTTTTTTTGGTAGTTTTTTTTTACTAGTATATATATATATATATATATATATATATATATATATATATATATATATATACATTTTCTGTGGTGATCCAAACCATTCATTTGCAAGGCCCTACCCTATGGAGCTGATTTTTGGTACACACCCTATCTATATGAGGAAAGTGTTGGTGAGCTTAAGCGCCCCAATCACATGGGTCCCACATTTTCTATGGTGATCCAAACCATTCATTTGCAAGGCCCTATCCTATGGAGCTGATTTTTGGTACACACCCTATCTATGATAGGGCCTTGCAAATGAATGGTTTGGATCACCACAGAAAATGTGGGACCCATGTGATTGGGGCGCTTAAGCTCACCATAAGTTTGGTGAGCTTAAGCTCACCAACACTTTCCTCATATATATATATATATATATATATATATATATATTCAGTATTTTTACGTCTTCTTTCAAATAAGGTATTTGCTAGGCACTTTCGCGGAAAGCCCTTTCTCCGTGGACTTTTGTATGTGAGAACAGCTACACAAGGTGACTTTTTGACATATTTTGTCTAATTCATTTAATTCATCTAATTTCTAGAAAGTCTCCTCAAATAAATACCGAAACTAAGAAATTCTGAATACCTATTTAAAGGTGTACGATTTGGTCGTATAGATACACGTGGGTGTCATTATCAAAAGGATCTTTGGTTAATGGCAACGAACACTCAACTTTTGATCTTCGATGGGCTTCACACATGGAGTATTTTCTCTTCTTGAATTGTGGTCAGCCCCTTCACCTACTGATGTAGAGTCATATAATATAGGATGAGGGATAAGAGGCGCCTTTATTAATTTCTTAGTGATTTTAAGAGAAAATTTAAATTTTTTCTGGCACAATGTGGGAGGGTATTGTAAAATTTAAATCAGTTTCATAGAGATCACTTCTACCCTGTCGGGGGTCTAGTGACGACATTTCCTTAATACGATTGATTTGTGATTGGAGCTGTTCACCATCATCTTGGAGAATTGTAGAGATTATCATCTTAGCTTCATCACCATCTGAGCTTGTGATATTGACGATCGGACGACAGAGACATGCCATGGTTTTCACTAGAGATACCTCGTCCATTGGCGAGGGCGTTATTTGATTGACTATTCGTGGATGGATGCAATGCAACTATGACTATTTTGCAAGGATGTTCTTTAGCATATGGCAGGCTTCTACTCGACGGAGCCGAGTTCTTCAACATAGGGGAAATTGTTGTGATCCAGCCATCATCTTAACCGTCCAATTTAGTTTTCTTATTTGGTTATTGGACGTGTGCTATCTTTCTTTTAGGTATTATTATTTTTTTTTTTGATTTATTAGCATTTTGTTTAATCCAGACGTGAGAGATGTTCACATGGCCTATGATCCATCTTACCTCCTTTTCCATGGTCCATCTATCCTTTTTAAACCCATCTTTTATAGCTTTTATCCATGACCAACTTATTTGTTATTTCCTATTAGCTAAACCCCTGAAAACCTATGTAAAGCCCTTTTACTGCCTTTTCTTTTAACCTATCTGATCAAATAAAGGGTTCTACTACTTAAATAACCGAACCCCTTCATATAAATACCCTGAACACTCGCCTAAAAAGAGTCATTTGATTACTGCTAGCTGTTTATTTTTTGTGAGAATGTATGGTGTTGTTTTATTGAAGTTAGAATCTATCTATGCTCCTAAAGTTCTCTGAAAATGACTCTTGAGCCCTAGGCTTCCACCACATATCCATCCTCTCGCACAATAGCATTGCTAGATCCAACTTCTCAATATGATTTGTTGCGAATGCAAAGAACCTTTCCCTCCCACAATTTGACCACAATCCATCAGTGATTCTCTAGACTTGACAGAGTGGTTGAATTGACTCACTTGTCAAAAGAACCTCCATCCATTTTCGTTGCAGAGACAACTTCAATCATTGTCATATGCTTCGTGTGATGCAAAAAATTGATTGAATAATCAGTGTCTTCAATTACAATGATAGATTTAGAGGTGGTCTCCATCAGTGGCTTCCGTTGCATCTTCTTTACCCAAGGTAATTTGCAATGGCTACGATCATGCTTGAAATCTCTGTGGCGGGCGGGAGGAAAAGATAGAGATGGATGACTGAGCTGGTTGGTCATATAAGAGGGAACTGAAGTGAACTAAGATTAATCATGACGTGCCTCCCCATCATCTAGAGGGAAGTAGTCACCAATAATCAATGCCTACCGATTGGCCGCACTCTTTGGAAAGGAGTGGGCCTATAAGTCTGCATTTTCTCTCCAAATTACGGAAGGAAATTGGAAAATTAGCCATTATATCACTCTCGTCTAAAAGTTTTGCAAGCCTCCAAGTGCATCATTCCCATGCTATATCCACTTGTTTGCATTTGAGGAATCACCCTCAATAATGAAAGAACCCCAACAATGTTTCCATAAGTTATTTTATTCCTTTTTAGAGCCATCACTTTTGCTTCATTTGTATCCCTGGCCCTTATTGGTTGAAAAAAGACTACTACCCCCTCTCCCCTGCTTTTCATTCTCCTTGATGATAATAACCTTAGGGTTTGGGGGGTCAGAGTCCGGGGAAGTCCATGTATTAATCTCTAATATACACAACTAGTAATGAGGTAACCCCGCATTCTTCGAACTTCTCGATTGTTATCCCTTGGTGAAGGCTTCATTGCCGAAATCCACATGGTCATTGAATTCAGATGTTTTAATTTGGGATCTTTACACCTTTTTCTTTTTCATTTGTAGATTTTTCTATTTCATTCTTTCAATATAGTCCACACCCGTATTTAGAAACTTGAACTCTGATGAGAGCTCAACCAATGTATAACCCACTCTAGTCGGGCGAGTCAAAGGAGTTTTTGATTAACTCGGTAGGGCTAAGCACAGACTTGGATGAGAACTTGGCCATATTAAAACCGAGTCAACTTGAGCGAGTTGATGACTGAATAAAGGAGCATGGTTTTAAACATCGACCGACGTGTGTCAGTTTCTATTGACATATGTTGATTTAGGTGATGGGCAATGCAAAATCCACAAGAAATTGAATTCTTACAAGGCGTCAGTCAAACTTTTGACCGACTCCATTGCGTTTCGGTCATGTCAACTAAAACGTTACCATGCTAGTGTGTGTGTGTGTGTGTGTGTGTGTGTGTGTGTGTGTGTGTGTGTGTTCGATTTCGGTCGAAGCGACCAAAGTCGAGCCGAGAACCCTATTTTTGGAGGCTTTCTTGGCAAGTCCTTAATTGTTTTAATGTTAAATTCATTCATTATTGTGCAAATACATCAACAAACACATGTATTGATACATTTGCAAACTGATTTGGGGTTTGAAAATTGGGGGAAAAACAGATCGAGGAAATTATTAAGGAACATAAAGAGCATAATGCATACTGTTTTCTTGTTATATAATGTAATTTATAATATTGTTATTGAAAAACAAACAATATAGGGGTTTGAAAATTGGGGGAAAAACAGATCGAGGAAATTATTAAGGAACATAAAAAGCATAATGCATACTGTTTTCTTGTTATATAATGTAATTTATAATATTGTTATTGAAAAACAAACAATATATTTAAAAAAATTAACAAAATCAAGGCATGTGTAGATTCGGCCATGCCTTGTTATACCCAAAATTTATGTTTCACACAATAATGACCACTTGAGGATGAGTGGTCACTATTGTACTCTTTTATGTTATTGTGTCTAACCTTTTTCACTGCCTTGAGTTGTATTTGTTGTATTGTGTGTATGGACATGATATCTTATCTTTATGCAATTAACGAATGTAGTGATTTTTTTGTACATTTTGTGAGCATATATTTATTTGGTTGTGCAATATTTTGTGTTTACAATGAACCTTATTATTTTAGGCCTACCTTTATTATTCCAGGAAGGCACACATGTCCCTAGATGTTTGATCTCTCTCTCTCTCTCTCTCTCTCTCTCTCTCTCTCTCTCTTTGAAATGGCGAAATTTTCATTAGGGAAAAAAGGACACCCTAAAGATCGAGATGGTCAATACACAAAATATAAAAATAGATACAAAGGAGAACAGCTCCTCAAGGGGGAAGAAAATCATAGATTTCTTGTGAATCCTTGCAGACACTTGCTCTAGCAAGCCTGGCAGTCTTAGTGTTGGCTGATCTTCTAATTGTAGAAAATTCCAGATGCTGTCACCCTGAAGCCATTTGATAACATTCGGGGAGTTTCCTACTATCAAGCGATCCATTGAGCTACTCTCAATAAGCCGCAATCAATGAAGCATCGCTCTATTCTCAGCCTCATTCGAGTTCGCTGTTCGTATGGGGCTCGAGTATGCTAGAGAGGTCACCCCCGTTCATCTCTAAGAAGACCCCCTTTCCCAGCTGGACTGGGCTTTCCAATGCTTGACCTGTCGAAGTTCAATTTCAGAATCCCTCTCTAAACTATTAAGGTGCTATGTCTGAAAGAGTAATCGGGAATCCATTGCCCTGGCCTCACCCGATGCTTGCAATGACCTTTTCCCAGAGATGATCCCCTTCCTCCCCAAATCGCCACAACCACTTCCCTAGTAGTGCATTATTAACTAACTTTCAAGGTTTTAAATCTCGGTTTTGGTCATCAGCGAAACCTAAACGTTTCGGTTTCGGTACGAAATTTCAAACAAAATCTTGTAAAAATTTCGGTGAAATTTCGGAAATTTCCGAAACGTTTCACCGAAATTTCACAAAATTTCGGGTGAAATTTTGTACTTCACTGAACCGTTTCACTGAAATTTCTGAAATGTTTCACTTAAATTTCCTAAATTTCACCGAAGCGAAACGTTTCGGCCAAAATTTTCGAAACGCTTCGGCAAAGTTTGGTACTTTTCTGACTCAATGTGAATTTCGTTCCGTTTTCCACCGAAACCTAAATATTTCGTTTCGGCTGAAATTTAAAACCATGCTCACTTTAACATTCTCATCTCCAGACCTCTCGCCTGCATAGGCCTCTTGACGTCCTCCCACCTGACCGAATGAAAATTTCTTTTTTCATCCACTCCACCCCACAATAACCCTCTTTGTATCTGTTCTATTCTTTTAATAACACTCATAGGGCACTTGATGATAGATAATTGGTAGATTGGGATGTTTTCCTGCACCAATAATAAGTGTTATCCTTCCACCTAGAGAGACCAGGTTCCGCTTCCACATATCTAGTCTCTTGTCCACTCTTGTCCACTATTGGGTCCCATTCCCTCTTCCTTGGGCTACCTATGCATAAAGGATTCCTAAGTTTTTTGATGGGAAGCTGTCCACCATGCAAACAAGGAGGCCGGTCATTCCTTCAGTGTAGTAGTCTGGAATATTAATGCCAAGGAGTCTAGATTTGCACATATTGGATCTCTGACATGTCACCATCTCGTAACATCTTAGAATGGCTTTTAGGTTTAACACCTTATCTATCTCTGGCGCACTGAACAAAAAGGTGTCGTCTGCGAACTGGAGATGAGACATTTCCACTTGATTCAATCCCACTTTCAAGCCTTCAATCATCCCTAGGATCAATGTTGTGAAAATCGGAATCGTATCGTAAATCGTAAGAGGCGTCGAATTGTAAATCGTAAGATTTTTTCAGATTTATATATAAAAATCAGAAAAAATAATAAAAAATAGGAAAAATTATAAATAAGAATAAAAAGAGTAATTATCAATTTTCCATTCAGAACCATTAAAATAAATAACATGAAATGCTTGATAACCACTTAACCGATTGTCTTAATTAAAATTAATTAACCATTCATTACCAAAATGGCAAAATCCATTCATTCTCTCTATAATGATCTCAAAAAGACAAAAACAACTTTAACGTCTCACACATGAACCACAAAACGAAACATGAAACATGTCATGATTCTATAAAATATAGATCGTGGATGTCGTCGATCCCATTCATATCCTCATCATCATCTTCGTCATCAACATCGGTAATTCCTCCCTCAACATTAACACCCTCATCTCCATCATCCGTGTCGGGAGCAGAGCCAAATTCTTCTTCTTCATCTTGCAATTGGCACTTGTCCTTCCTTTTGTTGAGGTTTCTAACTCCTGTTACATTTACATTAATGAATATCAATAAATCATGTCTTTACTACTAAGGAAAGAAATTACAAATAGCTTACGTCTTCTCTTTTGTTGAGGCGCATGACTGGAGCCAGCGCCTGTCTCATCTCCTACAACTTCCTCCACAAAACATTCACATATCCAGCCAAGTCGTGTCTTCGGGAAGAACAGGTCCATCTCTTTCCGTTATCCACTCATCGTCCGAGTCCATGTCAGATAACGAAATAGGATCAAATCTTTTTTTGTCCCTCTTATTTAAATTGCGAACTCGAAGTTGTAGATTGTATTTTACAAATACAAGTGCATTCAACCTCTTTTGTTCGAGTCAGTTTCTTCTTTTTGAATGTATCTAAAATTAAAAAAGTTAATGATAAAACTTAAAGGGATACAAATAAAAAGATATGAATACAAAAATTAGACTTACTAACATTTACCTGCTCAAATGTGCTCTAGTTGCGCTCGCAATCGCTAGCACTACATATCAGGCTTTCAATTCGAATTGCAAATTTTTGCAACTCGGGACATTCATCTCCAAAGGTGTCTCGCCATAAACCTATTTTTCCAAAAAACAATTATGATAATTTCTAAATACATAAGATAAAAATTCAATTAAAATTTTTACTTAAAGAATTTACCTGGTAGCTTTTCTTTCCTCATTAACTTTGCCATTTCCCGTCCAAAGAGAACCTCTGCTTTCTTGAACTTATCAAGTTGGTTACTAATTAACACCCTCTTTTGAACTTGGAATCATTTTTTCTATGCAACCCAATAGCCGTACCCTAATTTCAATGTCCACGTCATTTGAGTCCTCATACCGAAACCGCGGATTTAAAAAGTAACCTGCTGCGTGCAAGGGCCTATGAAGTTGCCTGTCCCAACGGTCATCAATGATATGTCAAATTTGCTCATATTTCTTCTTTATGTGGCCCAAATTCTTTGCACTTGCCTCTTTAGCTCGGTCCATAGCCTCATAAATGTACCCCATGGCAGGCCTCTCATCTGAATCCGCTAAGCGTAGGACTTTCACCAAAGGGGATGTTCATTTCAAACAATAATATACACTAGGCCAAAATGTGGAATCGCCCAACACAATTTCGCGTATCTTGATCCCATTGGTTTTTTTGGAATATGGGCTTTTTTGCCAATCATCTGAGGCAAACATCTGCATCAAGCCCGCCTTTCTTTCTCTTAGACTCTTCAATGTCAGGAAGCACGTTGCAAAACGTGTCACAGCTGGCCTTGTCAATTCCCTTTTCATATGCTTACGCATAAGATGCAAAACCCAACTATGATTGTAAATGTACACTGTGATCATCTTGGCCTTTGCTATGGTCTCTGCATGAATTGGTAATTTTTCAATGTCTTCAAGCATCAAATCTATGCAATGAGCGGCACAAGGAGACCAAAAGAATTTTTTCCTCTTCTCCATCAACAATTGCCCTGCTTTCACATATGCAGCCGCACTATTCGTGATAACTTGCACCACGTTTTTCTCTCCCACTTCTTCTACAACCGAGTCAAGTAGAGCAAATAAGTTATTTACATTTTTTGAGATATCAAAAGTATCTACTAATCTAAAAAAAACGGTCCCCTTTGGACTATTCACTAAGAAATTGTAATGGATCTATTCACCCCATCTGTCCAACCATCTGACATAAGCGTGCAACTCGTCTTCTTCCACTCTTTCTTATATTCTTCCGTCATAGACTCTATGTTCTCCACTTCTTTTTTGAGGAATGTATTCCTCATGTCATGGTAACTTGAGACTTTTAATCCATGTCGAAAATGGTTTATGGATTCAACCATGGCGTAAAAAAATGGGCATTTAACAAGGTTGAATGACAGCATTCGAGTAAAAGAACCTGCTATGTTTTGGCAAACTCTATCCTTATCCCCCCTTTTCCAAACTTGATTGATAGTTGCTTGCTTGCCGGTTTTTTTATCCCCTTAACCACAAAATCATTCATTTTTCTCTTCCCTCGAGCAACACGTGCATCATCTATTTCTTCCCTATCTTGATAATAGAAGTCCGGCCGCCTCGCATCATACTTTGCATCATCTTTTTTTTCCTTCTCATCTTCATTTTCCTTCAATAGTAACTTAAATTTATCTGCAACATCATCCGAATTTTGTGTACAAGCAGCTACATTATGTTTTGTACGTCCCAAATGATGCTTCATTCTAAAAACACCTCCAGAATACTCTTTCCCACAATAATTACATCTTAATCTCGTCGTATTATTGGGAATGACCATAGTGCAGTGTTTCCATGTCACATCTACTTCTCTAACTTTAACCATCTTTATGCTACACTTCAAACTTCTCAAAGCAACCCAAACTTTAAAATTCAATGCCTGTAATAGAGAACAAATTGTGAGTACATAATATTAACAGCTTATTTGACCCAAAATTAAACGTAAATTTGCGTCTAATAATCAGGTTTGCACTCGAAATCAGTTCTCAAAATCCAAAACAAACAGAGCATGACTTGGTCCTTTGGACTCCAAATCAGTTCTCAAAATTGAGACCAAAAAGAGCCTAAAAGGGTCAGTACTATTTGTTTTGGATTTTAAGAACTGATTGGAGTCCAATCCGTTCTCAAAAGCCAAAACAAACAGGGCCTAATCAGTTTTAGACTCAATCGGTTCTCAAAAGCCAAAACAAACAGAGCCTTCAGTTTTGGACTCTAAATAAGTTCTCAAAATCCAAAACAAATAGAGCAAAGGGTCAGCCCTATCTGTTTTGGATTTTAAGAACTGATTGGAGTCGAATCAGTTCTCAAAATCCAAAACAAACAGAGCCTAATACTCAGTTTGG
Organism: Tasmannia lanceolata; assembly: GCF_043159265.1. Lineage (NCBI taxonomy): Eukaryota > Viridiplantae > Streptophyta > Magnoliopsida > Canellales > Winteraceae > Tasmannia > Tasmannia lanceolata. The sequence goes on along the minus strand of NW_027518696.1, from coordinate 20,116,191 downwards.
ACTAAATTAGTTCTCAAAAAAAAAAAAAAAACAGAGCCGTAGAGATGGAGAAGGTTGAAGGAGGAAAAAAACAGAAAATAAAAGCCAAAAAAGATGAAATAGAGAGAGCTTACCTAAAACCGAAGTGGGTTTGGGAGCTTCTTCTTTTCCTTCTTTTCCTCGTCTCGTATTCCACTCTTTCTTCTTCTTCTCTGCCTTGAACGAATGGAGGAGGAGATTCAAACCCTAAGATCGAAGTGGGTTTGGGCGTTTTGGGTGCTTTTGTAACCCTAATGTCGATGGTAAGAAGAGAAGTCGAGAGAATGAAAAAAATAAACTTGTAAAAAACCTTTTACCATAAGTTGTGGGGCCCATTTTATTAAAAATCAGATTTTGGAATTCAATCGTACAATTCACTTGCATCGTACGATTCAAGATCAAATCGTACGATTCACATTTGAATCGCACGATTCAATCCAAAATCGATTCAAGCTTGCGATTTAAATCGTTTGGGGTACAATTCGAATCGAGAATCGTACGATTTTCCTAACACTGTCTAGGACCTTCCCTTTTTCCATCATTTTCCTAAGGGTCTCTCCTGCTATAACATATAGGAATGGTGACGGTGGATCTCCCTGCCTCAGGCCCTTGGACGATTTAAAGGAAACTTTTGGAGACCCGTTCACCAAGATGGAGAACCACACTGAAGAGATACATTTCACTGTCCACCCACACCATCTGTTTCCAAAGTCCATTCTTTTCAATAAGTAATCTAGACCATCCTGTTCCACCCGATCGTAAGCTTTCTCCATGTCCAACTTGCAGATGATGCCCTTCTCTCCTAGCTCCGCTTGATTACCTCATTTGCTATCAATACGCCATCTAGTATCTTCCTTGGACAAATGCTAACTTATTATTTGAAATCATCTTAGGTAGAACTCTTTTTAGACGTTCAACCAAGACTTTAGCCAAGACTTTGTATAAGCTTCTGACTAGGCTTATTGGGCGGAAGTCCCCAAGGCATATTGCACCCTTTGCCTTAGAAATAAGCACTACGAAAGTTGCACTGGTTCGTCTGTATAGCTCCAACAGTCATAAAATTCCTAGAAGAATTTGAGGCTATTCATTTTTACATAGTCCCAACTCCCAACAATCTTGGGAGAACACAATACGAAAACACCCAGGCCCTCGTTCTCACCTCTTCCTCGTTGAAGGGTTTTCTCCAAGAGTGTTCTCTCTCTCTCTCTCTCTCTCTCTCTCTCATCGAATGGCACTCCATCCGGTTTTGGGCGAATGATGTTTTCTGACGAGTTCAGCCTCGAGCAGAACTCCACAATCTCTTCTGCAATAACCTTTTCCTCCTTAAGGGCCCCATCCATCATCAACCACTCTATGCGATTCACTCGCCTCTTTGTGCTAGCAATCCCATGGAAGTATTTTCTATTTTTGTCTCCCGCTTTGAGCCACAAGGCTCCAGACCTCTGCCACCAAAATATTGCCTCCTGGTTTATCATACTGTTGAATTGCTTTTTCAATGATCCCATCTCCTCCACCTCCTCTTGGCTGGCCACCCCCCCTTTCCTGGCAATTTCTTGAATTCGGGTTAATAGTCTGGATTTCCTCTCCTCTCCCTCACACCCATTCCCCTGATTCCACTCCTTTAACTTTATTTTTAAATATCTTAGTTTCTTGCCTATTATAAGAGCAGGTTGGTTGAAGTGGAAGCATGCTTCAAGAGTTCTGTGCGACCGTAAAATACCTACCAAGTTGAAGGGAAAGTTTTTTATGACAGCTGTGAGGCCATCCATGATGTACGGCTCAGAATGTTGGGCCGCCAAGAAGCAGCATGTGCATAAGATGAGTATAGCGGAGATGCGAATGCTTAGATGGATGTGCGGCCGCACAAGGTTCGATCGAATTAAAAATGAAGATATCCGTAAAAAGGTGGGGGTGGCACCAATTGAAGAGAAGATGAGAGAGCACCGCTTAAGATGGTTTGGGCATATCCAATGTAGGCCTTTGGATGCTCCAGTGAGAAGAAGTGACTCGTGCCAAGTTGATGGAGTAAAAAGATGTAGGGGCAGACTGAAAACAACTTGGGTAGAAACAGTGAGGAAAGACTTAAGGGCTAGGAACATAACTGAGAACATGACCTTTGATTGGAGAGAATGGAAGAAAATGATCCATGTAGACTGTTAACTAACCAACTTCTCCAAAAGCTTAAGCTGTTGGAGAAAGGCATTATTTATCTTTTATACTTTAACACTCCTCCGCACGTGTGGCCCACTTGGCAAACACGTGGCACATGTAGTCCCACTTTGGGCCGACCAGGAGGTATGAACTCGAGACCTTGGGCTCTGATACCATGTTAGCTTACGAACTTCTCCAAAAGCTTAAGTTGTTGGAGAAAGGCGTTATTTATATTTTATACTTTAACATGGACGAACTCAACTAGTGTCAGGATTAGACTTAGTCAATTTGAGCTGGGTAGATCCTTTCACCTTCTTCATGAAAATTTTCTAAAGGATTCATTAGCCGACCCCAACTTGCTTGGGACAAAGGCTTAGTTGAGTTGAGATGAGTTGAGTTTCTTGCCTATTATAACATCCGGCGAAGCTGAGATTGAGACTTCATCCCACCACACACCTCCGCCATCTTGGGAATCTCCAGCCATGCTAACTCAAAGTGGAATGGTATGTAACCCTAGGACTGCAATCTAGGATCAAGAAGGATAGGACAATGATCAGATATTGTGTTAGGCAAGGCCTTTTTAGATACATTTGGAAATGGCGCCAACCATTGAGGACAAATAAGGAATCTATCAATCCGACTCTGATTGTTGTTTCTCGACCAAGTGAATTGCTCCCTGTTAACCGGCAGATCCATTAGCTCATTTCGACCTATGAAGTCCGCAAAGAGCATCATGCAGGGGTTCGCTCTAGTGTAACATTATCATTCCTCCACCAGTCTAGTAACATTGAAATCGCCCCCTATACACCATGGAAAGCCCCATCTTGCCTTTGTCTTGTTCAGCTCTCTCCAAAGCAAACTTCGATCTGCCCTTATGATTGGCCCGTATACACCCGTGAAGATCCACATGGACTGATCATATATCTTTCTCAACACAACAGACACAGAGAATCTCCCAATGAGATTATCTCTCATTGCAACTACAGTTGAGTCCCAAGCCACTAAGGCTCCCCTGGCATTGTCTATTGTTGAATTGATAGCCATGAAGTCCCATCGCTTTCAACATGCATAGGTTCCATTTTTGTTTCTTGAATACAGAAAATATTAGGATTATTCTTTACCATCAGGTGAAGCACCTGGGCTTGCTTGTTGAAGCTGCCCAAGCCTCTTATGTTCCATGCCATGATTTTCATTGGACCTCTTATGTTCCATGCCATAATCTTCATTGGGTACCTATTTGGTACATTTGCTCACCCTGGGACTGACTCCCACCCAATTTACCTCTGTCCCGCCCTCTCACTCTACTATCCTGTAGACTTTCATAGTTGACTGAAGTTTGCAGCCCAACTAACTCATTGATTATCCTTTTTGAGGCCTCTGATCTCGCATTATCAGCTTGCTCTTGTGACCATCGATCCCTAATTTCAGATAAATGTAACGTTCCTTGCAGTTTCGACTCCAGACCCTCAAATGCTAGCCCCAACGCCCTGCTAGTTGCCATTATATGATTAACCAATATTTCATTAAGATCCCCATCTGGAATCTCCCAATCAATTGGATTAGTATCATCCTCCGATTACTGAATTGTAACTAACTCTCTGCACTCATTCACAGTCTTCCCACCGGTTGCTATTTTTCTTTTACTGCAACACTGCTTCCTGACCCAATTCATCACCTTCTTTTGCATATTTCTGAGGCTGAATCACTCTCCTGCAAATTTGGCTCATCTTTGGAAGGGTTTGGATCATGGAGTGCTCTTTCCGAGGGAGAAGACTCTTCACCATTGAGTTGAGAACCTGCCCCTGCAACCTGCCAAGCACCACAGATAGGGGACAAGCAATGAGTTTGATCCAGGAATAAAAGTCGCATACCTTCTATTGAAGACCATTGACCGAGGGAATGTGTATCCTCAGCCTACTCAATTGAATGAGATACCTCCTCTAACGCCTGTAGATTGCCATGATTAGGAACTTTCACGGTGTTTATCTGTTCAAACAGGCTGTAACACTTCGAATCTGATACTGATATGTGTGAAGCCTCCCGCCCGAATATAAGTTGGAGCTCCACCTCCGCATCTGCTGGAATTCAGGCTTGGATCTGCTCCCTCGAAGGAGCTCACCCTCGAGCTGGTGAGAACGACATGAATTTAGGGACAATTTCCTCTCGGTCCTTGATGGGCAATGGACTAGTTCTTGGCCCCAGGTTGGGCCAGGCCCAGACCTCGACTAGGCGTCGCACAAAGCCTGCTATCCAATCAGAGGCAACCTTCAATAGCAGATGCTACCAAGGAAGTGGGACCCATCTCAGTCGGAAATGTGATTAGCGCTTCAGTCTCTTCTCTAAAACCACTCGTCTGGTTTGGATTAGGAGAACTTGGGTCTTCCGCCGACCTAATCTGATTTGTTGTAAGACATCGCCCAATGGTAGCTTGCTCTGTTTCGATGCACAATAAGGTTTGAAATTCAAAAGTAACCTCACCAGCTTCCCTTACATCGTACGCCTGCTCCATTGGAGCTGGCATGTGATCTCCGCCTGGAGTCTCCGGGTTTCTTCCTTGGTGAGGGTGTTTCTCTCTTCCCCGCCTCGTTGGAACTCTCGACTCCCGAACCAGAACGAGTTAAGACTGAAGCCACCACCCTCCCCGGCTAACCCAGCTGCTGGACCACCCGGCGCACTACCCCTACTCCCCCTTTTTCGGCTAGCCTACACCCAGTACACATCACCATCTAAGATCACTTGGATCGGAAGCTGGTCCAGACCCGCGGCTGCCGATAATATCAGAACCGATCCCTTGTCGTAGCCCAACCCTGCCACGCATGTAGCATCCGTCAGTAATACCCTGCCGACTATGGCCCCGATCCTTCCAAAGTTACTATCACACCTTGCGTGCGGAGGAACCCCACTTACCTCCCACCAGGTTGCTTGGAGGAGATAGGCGAATTCGATGTACCAATGTGCTATTTCTTCAAGTGGGGACCCCTTGGAGGAGATCCGGTTTATCCTCAACCGCTCCGGATTCGCTTCAGTACCTCTTTGTTCTTCAACTGATAAACATACAGAAACCCTTTGTTTTTTCGTAGCTACCTCTCCGTAGCCAGAAGAGATTCCTCCCAGCCTGCTTTTAACTCCTCCCATAAGCCTTTCTTTGTATCTGGGATGGATTAACCTGCCTTGGTTCCCACCTTCCTGCATTACTTAAGGGATGGGCCACTTGTAGCCCCCCCTCCTCTTTTCTGTTGATGATCTTGGTCATGCGTCGAATGCCCTTCCTGATGGTCTTGAACTTGCCTTGGAAGATTTGTTCTTACCGGATTAAGAGCCCCAGCTTGCTCTAGTCTGTTGTTGAATCCTCCTTGAGGGATATTCTGGTCCTGGGATGACCCGAGTTTTTTACACCAACATTCTAAACGCCTTTTAACATTTAGCAGCCAGACCACATCTAGAGCAAACCTAGTCCCCCCATCGACCTCGATCATATCTTCTTCCCCTTCTACGTCAGGCCAACCTCCCATCTTCTCTCATCCCTTGCCGTCTTGTCTTCCCTTGGCCCTTCATGAGCTACAGCACTTCCTCCAGATCCCTCTTGAGCTTCTGCTCCTACCATGCCCTATCAGTCTCTAATAAAATGGATATGAGATGCGCCTTGCGATGATCCTAAAGGAAACAGAAAAACAGAAAGTACCTTGATGTTTGATCTTGTTAAGCCATTATGGATGGTTGTCTTGCTTTATGTGTTTATTTGTGCTTGTTCTAGCATTTTATGAAGTTTTATCTTAAATTTCCGTGATTTCCATAGACTTCCATAAATTTTTCCTTCATTTCCATGAACTTCTATAAATTTCTATGATTTTTTACAAGATTTCCATGGACTTTAGTAAACTTCCATGAAGTACTTCCTCTTTCGGGGGGATTGGAGTTGAACAAGACCGAAATTTGATTCTTGTGAGGGAGATTTTAATTAGTGGTAGGCATCCTACCCCTTCCAAGTTGGATCTATTCTAGGACTGTCATTAGAGGCCCTGGGTATACCCATAAACTAGATATGGAAGCAAGGCCACTGGAATGTCCGGAAAAGCTTAGATAGAAGGATTTCATTGAAAAATGCCTTTGTCTCTCCTGACCTGCATGCTGTCTTTGGCAATTTTTTTAGGCTGAGTAATAATTAGTCATCAACCCCAATTAAGAGATTCAAGCCGTTTATCGGCATCGTAAATATATAGTGAATTGAGATTTCGAGTTGATGGCTCAATCACCTTTAATTCAACCTCCAATCCAGCTCCCAATTCTTTGAACTCTGCAATTTGCTGTCCAGTACATCAGGACCCAAACGTAGGAAGCCACAATTGGATGCATGATTACCCTAAACTGCCAATGGACAAATAGGGCTCAACCCAAACAAGAACTTTTACATTGGACGGAACAATTGGAGACAGCATCATGATATTATGCTGATTGCCCTATGATTGGGCGAGAGAGCTTCGATACTTGTAGGCCGATTTGTATATTGTAGCCAACATATTTATGAAGGTAAAAGAGTTGAGGCGTTGAAAATCCTAGAATTTACAAGAGTATAGATGATGGGGTACAATATCTTATTTACACTCTTTATTTTCCAGGTTTGTTTGCCTTCCCCCCATTCTATGTGCTACTATAATTTAGATAAGTTCACTCCTTAGCATGACTCTCTTTTTCTTCTGACATGATATGGAGCGCCCTGTTTATATTGCAATTGAGCAGGCTCTTTAGGACATCGATTGTTAGATAACTTGTCAGCTCATGTGTAAATGTTTTTGGACTGATAGGTACAATAACTAAATTTCCTTTAGCTAAATTGTCAGCTCATGTGTAAATGTTTTTCGACTGATTGGTACAATAACTAAATTTCCTTTTGTATTCTAAGTACAGGTTGCTTCCTTTTCCCATTTCATTGATTTTTTTTTGAATGGCATTTTCCCATTTCATTGATTTTCTGGCTTAGTTCTTATTTTTCGCCGAATATTTAGGGTTGTGTATGATTAACTGTATTTAATTTCCAGAACCAGTTTCCTATTCAATATCTAAATTTTCTGCAAGTATCTTGTATTTAAAATTACTATTTTTTTCACAAAAATTTTATCTTTTTAACGATATATTTTGGGAAATGATTTCAGCGCTCCATTGTTTTGATAAACATGCACTCCACTTGTTTGTCGTGTAATATTTATAGGTCTTTAAGAGCTTTTTGAAAACCGTAATATTCCTCTGACAGCCCTTTAAATACTACACGATAAAAATTGGAGCGCCTGTTTATCAAAACATTGGAGTGCAGAAATCATTTCCCTAATTTTTTTTAATCATTTAATATAATTTTGTAAAATAGAAAACTGAACATTTCTGCTATGTGTATAATGATGAACTCATATTTAACAGGGTACTGTTACTGTATACTATTATGTGGTGTAAAAAAAAGTTAGTTACCTCATATGAGTTTTTATATGGTGCCCGAGTGTCAAGTCCCGTGAAGGCGGGAACGCCCTTGATATTTGATCCAACAGCAGCCATCTTTTTAAGATGCTGCTGTTGGATCAAATATAAAGTGCAGTACTTTTATCGTACCACCTTCATGGGACTTGATGCTCGGGGACCATATAAATTCTCACTTCATTACCATGGTAATTTATAGTAGTGAGGTATATTATCAAATATATTGCATATTTCATCGAGTTTAGGTCTCATTGAATTATTTATTGAATCGAATTTACCCATTGTTCACTTTCTTTTGTTTAGCTTCAATTTAATGTATGTCATCCTACATTGTTGTAATGAAGTGCTCATTTGCCTTCCAGTGAGGATCATGTATGACAAAGACTCTGGTCGGTCAAGAGGCTTCGGGTTCGTACATTTTTCAGATGAAAACGATGCTATATGTGCCAGAGATGCCATGGATGGAAAGGTAAGCTGGCAAATTTATAGTTGATGCAGTTGAAAGTTAGAAGTGCAACTTAGGTTGGGTCCGGTTTAGCTTTTGCTGAAAATGAATTGGAGCCCACCCAAGCTCAACTTGATTTCATGGTAAAAGCTCAATCCGAATCCCCAAAAATCGACCCTAGTTGCTACTGTGGTTGAAAGTGCCCAGTTGAAGTTCTGTTCTTTAGCCAGTTGGTTTCCTTTGCAGGCATTGTTAGGTCGACCTTTAAGAATAAGCTTTGCTATGGACAAGGTTCGTGGTGGTCCTCTGGTTGTCCCTCGCCTATTTACCAGAGGAGAGGACACTAATCAGAAATCTTAAACTATTCTTTGGATAGAATCTTCATTTCCTTTACAAAAGTTATGAAAGCATAAAGATGGTTCCTGGAGACACCAACATTTTTTACCAGCAAGAATCACCTGAAGAACTTAGGATAGGGAATGTCAAATAATTCTTTCAAACATGCAATGGTGCCTCACCTAGCTGCGATCATCTAGCTTGAAACAGGCGGACCGTCCTAACTAGGCTGCACCTTCAAACATGCTTTCAACTGGAGGTGTTCGGCACCTGATTTCTGATTTCGCCGATGGTGAGCTTCTTCCTAGCTTCTTTTTTACGGTCGACCCAGATTTTTTGTTTCTTGGATCCTTCATCTTTTTCTAGATTGTGTAATTGTTATGTTTTTCTATGGCTTCTAAGAGCTTTGTTTCACTTGGTGTACATATTCGGTATCAAAACATGTCAGTAGAATTAGATGTTGGAATAAATTAGTTTTCTAACCTATTAGTGGTTGATTGTCTGTCCACTTATCAGTCCAAAAGCTCAATGTTCCTCGCCTTACTATCCATCTGCTATTTTGGATCCAGTAATCCCACCCCTTTAGAATATCCTTCCAATGCCTTGAGGTAGTGGTCCGTATTTGAACCAAGTTTAAATGTTCACCTCTAGTATACATGGATTTCAACGAATTGCTCTGCAATGAATTCCCTTTATGAAGTTGATACAATGCTTTCAATCTAAATACGCTACAGTAGTCATCTAGAGATTTGATACCAAGACGACCTTCATTTAAAGGTTTGCAATTTGTATACGAACACAAGAATGAAGATTAACGATATTTCCATTCAGAAGACATTTTTGTTGTGAAAGGACGCTGCATGTCTTTTTTAACTTCTATAAAAAGGGATTTGCTAGGGTCCATTGCAAAAGGCGTTTCGCGGCTGGTCTGTCGCAAGTCAGACCAGCCACGTCGTGAATGGAGACAAGTGGCTGGTCTGACTTGCGACAGACCAGCCGCGAAATGCCTTTTGCAATTACTTGTCTCCATTCACGAGGTGGCTGGTCTGACTTGTGACAGACCAGCCGCGAAACGCCTTTTTGCAATGGACCCTAGCAAATCCCCTATAAAAATAGGCTTAGCTATCATTTCATAATAATATTTTGCTAATAGTATTTTTACTCTCGGATTTTATATTGACACTCACTCTTCTCCTTTTCTCTATGGGCATACTTGTTGCTATTGAACTTGGGGTGCAGCCCTTGATCTAGACATTGTATCCTTGGGGCGAAATTCTGGCAGCCATCTGCATAAGTGGGGAATTAAGTCTTCAAGAGAAAGGCTTGATTCGTTTACCTTGCCTATTTCTCATTTCTGTCCTTCGCTCTCTTTTCTTGTATTTATTACTTTGATTATTTGCATCTCCACCGTTTCATCATTCATCATGCTAATTTGTCCCTGGACTAACACCTACAAGATGAAAGAGTCAATGAGATAGACACAAGATTTACATGGTTCGGAGCAAGTCCTACATGCACACTCCATGTAGATCCTTCTTCAAGACTGGATCAAAAGCTGAGTACAATCTTGCTTCACCTTTCTCACTGGCCGAAGCGTTAGGCCTAAGCTTTCAACAAAGCCTGCTTCTCCTTTCTCGAGGTCCGAAACGTTAAGCCCTCTTTTATAATTTCAAGAAGAAAACACAACAAAAACTCTCAAGCCCTCTTGAATGGGCTTTAATATTACAATGAATGCTCACAATCTCTTCTAATGATTTCAAATAAAGCCTATGGAGATCTTCTTCAAGAGTAGTAAATGCACAAGTTAGAGCTCTTTGAAGAAGGTAGTTGAAAACTTGAAGAATTTTGAAAATTAGGGCTCAAAGATGAATATTCAAAATGCTCAAAAGGTGTTATATGATGAATTAAATGAGGTATTTAGTGCCCATAGTGAAATATGACCGTTTGGGGGTAATTTGGGTATAAAAAGATAAAAAAGGGTCAAAAAGTGAACTAGCCGTTAGAGCATAACGGCTCTTTTTGCGACATTTGGTCAGATGTTTGGCTAGACATCAGACGTCTGGTTCTGAATAGAAGGGTGCACATATTTTGTCCGTTTTAGCATGCTGAACTTGTAAAAATCATATCTCCATCATTTCTTATCGGATTTTGACGTTCTTGAACTCTACGAATATAAGAAGAACGGGAGGAATCTATAAAAGATATTTAAAAATGTTTTGGACCAGTTAAGATTTGATTTAGGTCTATGGTCAACCATTTAAGTGCTAATTTCATGTCTTTTCACTTCTAAACGCAGCACTTGGGCTATGGGTCCTTGGGCCATATCCTTTTGTTTTAGCAATATTTGCGATCTTTTGAAAGTAATTTTTTATGAAATTAAATTGGGTCCAAAGGTGGTTTTAAAATGGTTTGAAAAATACTTTGAAATACAAAACCATATATGTAGAGATCTCTAATACAATCTAAAACATAAAATGTAAACCTTGGAGCTCTTGATTGAATTGGCTTGATCTTCTTGGGCTCTTGGGATTGAGAAACTTCTTTATCAATCTTTGAATGCATGTCACTCCTCCATCTTGAATTCTTGAGAAGATCACAGTTCTCTCAACCATTCCATTTGCACTTTACACAATGTTAGTTTTGATCAATCCCGTCTAAATCACAACACTAGCAAAGCAATTAGCAACCAAGGTTTTAAATTTCGGTTTCGGTCCTCACCAAAACTGAAATTGAAATTTCGAACGAAATCTATCGAAACCAAATAAAGAACTATATTATTCCATAGCAAATTTCAACGAAATCCCTGAAATTTCGGAAGAAATTTCGAGATAATATTAAATAATAAATAAAACCAAGATTTTTTCGTGATATACGAAATTTCAATCCGTTTCGACTGTACTCAATTTCGGTTTCGATCGAAATTTAAAACCTTGTCAGCAACATATAATCAATTTGAGTTTGTGGATCATCAAAACATAGATAGGGGTGAACCCTTGGGCCTACATAAACAATTAAAGCTTTTAAAAGGTGAAGACAGGTTTTGCCTGGCAAGATTGCTGCCTAACATCTTGCAATCTTCTAACCAGGTGACATACTCAATTTGGAATTGCAGACAATACCTACAAAGTTAATCATGGGTCTTAGGCCCTAACCTAGGTGGCGACTTTAGTTTTCTGCTTTTTTTGTTAAGTTCTGATTTTTATCCCAAATTCACAAGAAAAGCAAAATAAATTCAAATTACAACACATAAGAAAAGAGCAAACGCTACAAAAACACACTACCCTCGTGGGTGTGAAGGGACAATCTCCCGACAGGCTCCACAAAATCTTAAAAGAAAATCCAATTAATTAAATCAAACTTTGCCGAATTTTTCATGCGTCTGAAACAACAGACACAAAAGGAGAAAGAAAGAAAAGAAGAGAGACGGAAGAAAATTAGATGGGGAAAATGGAGAAATTAAAATTGACTCGAGGAGAGACAAAGATATGGATACATAACTTCGTAGATAATGCGGAAGAATATAAAAGAGAAACGATGGAAAGAACTACCATAAAACGAAAAAAGTAAAAAAAGATAGGTTTTACCGGCATTCAATAAACCGCCAGTAATGCCTCTGTCCCTAGCAGTCTCAAACTGCGACTATTCTATTTACTTCCGTCGGTATATATCCAATTTTATTTTTCTTAAATAAAAAAATTATCTTTTTTTTTAAATGAAATAATTTTATCAGCAGTCATTACTCCTGATAGATGTCAATTTTCTTTAGATAAAATATTTTTTAAAATTATATTTAAAAAAAAAGAAGGGGCCCTTTCTTGCTAGTCAATGGTCATGACCTCGTAAAAAGACATTTTTTTAAATAAAAAACTATTTTAATTAATTTCCTAGCTTAATTTGTTTTAGGCATACTTTTTATATTGATACCGGTTTACATTTTGTAATGCACCAGCTCTTGCATCGGGAGTTAGGAGTCTCAGTCCGTCCCTGTATTTCACGAAAGGTAGTCTTATTGGATCCCTTCGGGAATTCATTCTTCTTGGCGGCCCCCGCCTCAACCCTATTAGATTCTGAGCCTACTTTGAGGCACCAAACCAGACATGGAATATGGAACCTAAACCCGAGGGATGGTCGATTGAATCATTTATGGGGTGCGCATTCGTCAATCTTTAAGATATACAATCGGTCGGACTAAGAGACGTCGTCGATTGACGTATTGAACCGAGCCTTCCTTCAAATAAGGACTTGGCCCTGCCTGCCTGCCTGAGACTTGGACTTGGTAGTGAGCCATCTAACACCGGTGAAATGAGATCGCCGCTATGAGAAATCCCCTCAAATTCTGTTATGTCCAAGCCCGTCCCTCCCCAATCCTCGGTTTATAGAGATGCCTACTCAATTCTAATAGTAAAAGGGGCAGATGTCGGAACATGCTTAGCTTACTTGTTGGTCCAGAAGTCGATGGTTGGGCTAAACCCACCTCAACCACAACATGCTAATCGCCAATTTTCGAATAATGTCCATCCTTACGATAAAAACCTGCAATAAGTGGAGGGCAATCTCGCATAGAAGTAGGTTCTGTTCACCACTGCACCCTTACCAAATCACGATTCAAAGTATATGAAAAGACAGACAAACACTGGGTAGAGGGACTGAAAGCAGATATGGATGGTTTTGCTTTGTCCTGGTATGGATTTGGCAGTCTGCTACTGCGGCCGCTGCCTTCCCTCAAAGTCCATTTCGATTCCAAACCCCTCCTCAAGCATTCCAACCACCTCAAGCGGTCCTAATTCAGCCTACTTTCATCGCAACAACCCCAACCTTCTTTTAATCCAACGACATCCTCAAGCGGCCCGAATTTGCCTACTGCCCTACTGGATAAGGCGATAGACAAGGCCAGTAGGGAAGAGGGCCAATTCCCTTTCGAACTATCTTTATTGATCCCAAATTGTTTATTTGCTTTCCCGAGTCCTCACCGAGAAGAGTGGAATTGAAAGATCTTCGTAGCTTGAGTAGCTAAAGGAAGTGAGAACTAACTTGACCATAGGGAGAGGGGTTGCTTTCTTCAATCTTCAATAAGTAATCAAGGATCTTAGGCATCCGAGGACCGGCTTCGAGAGACCATAACATGGCCCCCGTGCTCCTAATGTAGAGTTAGAACTACTGCTACTGTGGAATCCGCGATCACACATGAGTACCTCGCCTTCCAAAAAAAGCGGCTGCTAATTGCCACTAATGCTAATGGGGACCATCGATCAAGGACTTTGGAGACTTCGATACAACAGATAAGGAAGTTCCTCGAAGTTATATTCAACTTCCCTACTGGCATTTAGTGGAAGCCCCAGAAATGCTTCATTTTGCTTCCTAAGAAAGAGGAATGATGATAAGAACTCTTGGAAGACTTCATCCACTAAAGGATCCAGTGCCACCGATAAATAGAAATCCAGCAACATGACAAGGGGAATCCCACTTTCAGAGGACCAGGAATTGGTCACAATCTGCCAAGAGGGCCTAAAAGCGCCTAAGAATTTTCTGTCATAGTCCTTCATTAAGTTACATAGTTGTTTTAACACCAGGAGTCTCTTTAGGCAGTCCCGTGAAACAAGTTCCACCTCAAGGGGTCCTAAGTTTCAGAAACCTTACCAGTTTTTCCACCTTGTTGAGTCTACGAAGCTTTGCTTCTTGTAGTCGGCCCGTAATGCCCTCAACAGAAGCAAAGCAATTCTTGAGATTGTAATTATATATTCCTCACTAATCCACCTCCTTTCCTATTCCTAGCTATTGCGTGTTTTTCTAGTCAGAATATGACCTCTCGCCAGCGTGTTATTATGCTAAAGAAGGCTAGCTTACCGCACCGCAGGCGGACGCGCGTTAGCGTTTGTGGTGGTGCTTTAGGGATCTTCTTTGTGTATGTGCTTGTTCCTGTTTTGTTTTTTAACTTATTTGTCAGCCGTTCATCGTAAAAATATGTCCATAACCTTGACTAAAGACAAGGTTATGGACAAAATAACCTTGCCTTTAGTCATTAGGGCAAGAAGCTAAAGCTCCCCGGTTGGGGCATTCATGAGATACGGCTGAACCCAAATCCATGGCAGGTCATGGAAACATCTTTCTCCGGCTAGAGGTTGCTCAATATCTGCCGAGCCCGCCCGGGCGATCCATCCATCCATCGGTTGGGTCATCAGGCAGGGACCTCCGTACCTTTCCCTTATACAAAGAAGATCAAGAGGGGCCCGAAGAGTGTAGTCACTAAGGTTTCAGCTAGTCGAGTGACAACATAGCCCCCTTAACGTAGTCGTAGTGTACAACGTAATAGCCTATGGCCTCCGGTAAACAAGCTAACCAACAGTGGAAATGAGAAGAACTTTCTTTAAATAGGATGTAATTACCCACGAGAGTCTTCTAAAACTCTCTACCATCTGATCAGCGCAATCTCCAATAGTCGGGTGAATAGTTGCTGCATGGTGAGCTTAATAAAGCTTCCAATTCCTGCTATGCCCGGCATACGCATGGATAAGGATACTGCTTCAATAATATGAACTAGTAATTTTTTTGAATGATATGTAACCATTGTATATTTTGTTTAAGTTATGTGATTGTTGAAGTAAAAGACGTTAGTGCTTCAATCAACAACATCCATTGATAATAAAAGAACAAAACATCTACAATCTACAATGTGAATTAATCTACAAATAAACCATATGTAAAATGTGGACAAAAATACTAGCAAAAAGGAAGCAAGAACAAACTGCCTATCTTCAACTCTATCTATGAAGAACATTGTTGTATATCTCAAGGTCTAAGCAATCAAGTTCCACATGCCACTTACTCTAGATCAGCATAGTCACAAAATATGTGCTGCTACTATAGAATGTCGGTGAATTAGCTCCTAGCTCAGTCATGTTTTAACATTTCAAGATATTCAACTTTTAATACATGCTTAAAAGGGAGCTTAGTTACATATTTGGCTACTAACTAACCTGATTTTTTGCGACCCAAATGAGGTTGTTTAAACTTGACACTTTTAAGGGCTCAATTTCAGCATGTTTGAATAGCTTTATGCTTTCACCATTTCAAATTACAAATAGGCTACAATCTTGGAGTAACTTAATTTACAAGTCACCAAAAAGATTTTAAACAATGCATATCTAATGATGTAGGGTAGGTGCGTAATCGACGCTTTAGTGTTGTAAGGGAATTGGTTCCCGGTTGTGAGTGTAAATCCCGACATTGTCATAGACTATGGTAACTGAATTCTTCCTCAATATGAGTGCTGAAATTCGCCCAAAGCCTTGGAGTCATGCATTCAAAATTAAGTCATGCTTCAATTAATTGCTTCACAGGTACTTTAATCCCAAATTCATTATCAGGTCATTCAAAGAAATGGGCGGTGGGGAATGATTTTATATTCAGCCTGACTAGTTGCTCATTCCAAGTCAAGGAACACAGTTGGGCAAGTTTTCTCTTGCAACAAATTCACACAAGAACATTGAGCTTCTGACTTGTATGATTTTTCTTGTTTTTGTAAAAAACAGCACATTCCAAGTAATAGGTGACAGAATTTCCCCTTGCTTTGTCCCAACAGTAAGTTGAGGATTTGGACATTTACAACTTTCTATGCGATTGATTTTTCCTACCCATGTCAAATGGAGATGAAAGTTTCACCACTATGGCTATTGGATGCACTTCTTTATGTGTCTTCTAGGTCTTTGAAATTGGGAATCAATCTAGGTAGAATCTATCAACTGCTAGATCTCAAATAGTTTGCATTGATCGAATGATCCCAAAAGTAAGAAGTCAGGCTTGAAACTTTAGTAGGATCATTGATATGTATGAGGAAATTGTGAATAATGATTTTTATCTCTTCCTTTTCAGGAGTCCTAGCAGTTACCGAAGAATGACTCTCTTCCTTCCGAGGAGTCCGATTTGCTACTAGAGAAAGAATCTCTTCATTCCGAGGAGTGTGAGTAGTTATCGGAGAACAAAAAAGCAGACATCTAACAAGTCGGTGACAAAAAAAACAGTAGAAAAAATAGAAGTAGAAGAATTGTAGAAAACAATGGAGAAAGCTCGAATTATGCTACAAGGCCTCTAGGATCAGAACAAAGGTAAAGAGGTCACTGTTGATTGTGATAAGCAGATGCAATATAAAGAACGGGAGTTGAAAAGATTTCCCGTGCGCAGGAAGGAATACTAAATTACTTGCTGAAATGATGGATATCTACAAAGCTCAAGGGTTAGTCTACTAAATCATCCCTGAAAAAAGTAAGCCAGTGGGTGGGTCATCGGATAACCTACGAAAATGCCATTCTCTTCAAACTCTTAGCGATTGCCAGTAGACTGTTACGATCAAACTTCAACTTTTCCTTCCACCATGGTCATAGATTATCCCATGCCCACCCACTGGCTTACCTTTTTTGAGGATGTTTTAGTAGAGTAATTCTTGAGCTTTTTAGATATCCATCATTTTCAGCATGTATTTTAGTATTCCGTCCTGCGCTAGGCACATTTCTTTAGGTGCGCATGATCTTGAGATTGCTTCTGCTTAGCTGAATCGATGGTGACCTCCTTCCCTTTGCTCTGATCCTTGAGGCATTGTAGCAGAAATCGATCTTTTTATATTCTTTTCTCCAATTTTTCTACTTCTAATTCCTCTTCACTGCTTTCACTGTCTTCGACTTGTGAGACGTTGGCTAGTAACATATTAGCTTGCTTCTCGGGTAACTTCTCAAACTCATCGGAAGGAAGAGACGAAAAATCAATACTGACATCTAACAATTCGGCGACACTAAAAACAGTAGAACAAATAGAAGTAGAAGAATTGTAGTAGACAATGGAGAAAGCTCGAATTATGCTACAAAGCCTCTAGGATCAGAACAAAGGTAAAGAGGCCATCGTTGATTCTGCTAAGCAGATGCAATATAAAGAAGCGGCGCTGAAAAGATTTCACGGGCACAAGAAGGAATACTAAATTACATGCTGAAAATGATGGATATCTACAGAGCTCAAGGGTTAGTCTGCTAAATCATCCCTGAAAAATGTAAACCAGTGGGTGGGTCATCTGATAACCTACGAAAACGCCATTCTGTTCAAACTCTTAGCAATTGCCACTAGACTGTTCCGATCAAACTTCACCTTTTCATTCCACCATGGTCGTAGATTATCCTATGCCCACCGAATGGCTTACCTTTTATGAGGATGTTTCAGTAGAGTAATTCTCGAGCTTTATAGATATCCATCATTTTCAGCATGTATTTTAGTATTCCGTCCTGCGCTAAGGACATTTCTTTCGGTGTGCATGTACTTGAGATTGCTTCTACTAAGCTGAATCGATGGTCACCTCCTTCCCTTTGCTTTGATGCTTGAGGCATTGCAACAGAAATTGATCTTTCTATATTCTCTGCTCCAATTCTTGTACTTGTAATTCCTCTTCACTGCTTTCGCGGTCTTCGACTTGTGAGATGTTGGCTAGTAACATATTGGCTTGCTTCTCGGGCAAGTGCTCAAACTCCGTGGAAGGAAGAGACATAAAATCAATATTCACGTTATTCACAATTTCTTCATGGATTTTAATGATCTTCGAAATGTTTCATTTCAATGTTCTCACTTTTGGGTTCTTCGATCTGGTAATCCTTTCTAGCCCCCTCCTGCAAAATAATAAGAAATTGACTCGGATAAAATACGATCAATTGAATGAAATTGAGATAGCTTTCGTAAATAACTTCAGCAACTAAGAAGTTCGTATCCCCTAGAGAAATCCATAAATGTATTAAAAAGTTTAGAAATAAATCTCATTCCAGCACTTTTGCATGTATCCAATAAATAAGAATCCATATATAGTATATGAAGAAATCATCACAGAAGGACGCATACCATGCAACTAGGAAAAGAATAACCAATTTGATCTAGAAATTTAATAGTACAAATAGCTTGCATATTAATAGCACAAACATCATGCATATTATAAAGGTGAACATTTTCGTAACACATAGATGCATTAAAAAAAGGAAATACATAAAATAAGCCAAGATTGCAAATCGAACATTCAAATAGATCTCATGAAAAAAATCTCGACAGAGATAACCAAATCTTGTTGCAATAACAAATCTTCCGCATGGCCAAACATTATTAATCCCACGAAGAACGCTGGTGTTCCATAATGTTTGTACCAGCATACTATATAGATTCCGATATTGAATCGATGAAAATGTGCCGTAAAACTGGGTCCAAGAAAAAAGATCACCTTAAAGGAAACATCCTCACATAAAATAGAAAGCTTCAAAATCTATGGTCCGCAAAACAAAAAAGCATCCAAATATTATACAAACTAAAAAAAACAAAAAAACGAAATCTAGCAGTAGATTTTTAAAAGAGGAAAGGACAAATGACGTAGAAAAGTATAAAACACACACACACAGACACACACACACACACACACACACACACAAACAAACACATACATATAAAAATCATAAAATAAAATCCAATAAATTAAATCAAGGCTTGATGACTTTTCATCTGACAGAAACGGCAACTAGAAAAATGACAAAGAAACAGAAAAAAGAGACGAAAGCGAAATAGCTGGGAAAATGGGGAAATTAAAATTGACATGAGCAGACAAAGATATGGATATAAGGGCTTCATAGATCTTTCAGAAGAACACATAAGATAAATGATGAAAGAAATGTCAGAAAATAAAAAAAGTTAAAAAAAGAGCTTGGAAGCCATAGAGGATTTATATGCAACCTTGTCTAGGCCACGGTTTCCTCCAATAAATCTTTCTCTCCGAGCTCAGCTGATTTATGTTCATTCAAGCTTTCATTCCATGTTCAGATCTAAACACTAGAGGTAAAAGAGCAGAAGAGCTTCTAAGGAGAGAGAAAAATAAGAGGAACATGAGCTTCCGGAAGGTTATTTAACTATAGAAAGGGGAATGATAGTTGAAATTACCAAAATACCCTCCACCCTCAGTGGTGCTCGGATGTAGAGCACAATGTAAGTTGTCGTCCGTAAGATCTCAGTAGTCTATTGGCTCGTTGGCCGAATTATGACCGTCCTCTTTGTCTTCGACTAACGATTGTGATTAGAATTTTGAAGCTAGTGTTTATCTTACCACGTAATGAACTTACCATGTATAAAACAAAAGTCTAACATGTGCTTTGGAGCATGTAAGCCGTCCAAGCACATTATGATGGATGGGATCTTTCCTTGTTCATTAAATCATACTGTTTGCTTATCTGGCTATTCTACCAAATATAGACCATCTTTTGTTAATGAGGACTGCCAATTAATATCCTCATCTTTTGATATTTCATGTAAATTTTATTGGGGATTTTGTCGCCCATATTTAGGAAACAAGATATACAAGAATCTGCTCTCACACTCAACTAGCCAGGTTAGCTACAAGCAATTAAAAAAAGAGACACATGGCAAGTAACAATCATCACTACAAGAAAACTGGGTTTTACGAGTGATCTTGACTGTCGATAAAATTCTCAAAAATCGCCGGGGTAGGTTGGACTACTGTTTAATAAATCCCAGGTATTACCGGCATTTTTATTTTCTTTCAGTAAAAAACTAAGTTTGCCAGCGGTCCAAATAGACTTATTCCATTTATTTTTGGTGGTATATCTTTTTTTTTTCTATAGAATTTAAAAAAAAGAATTTTTTTTACCGGTAGTAATGATCATCGGGAAAGGTAATTTTTTAAAAGAAATAGTTTTTTTTTTAAATTAATTTTTCTAAGAAAACAAGGTTCCTCTATCGGAGGTCATGACCACCTATAAAACACTTTTTTTTTTCAAAAATGAAAATTTTAATTAGTTTCCTAGCATAATTGTAGTAGTTTTATTTTTTATATTTACACCATTTTACATTTTGCAATGCACTAGTAGCATCTAACCAATTGTAGAATCAATAATGACATAATAATTGTGATTGTTAGCCCAAGGGTTCCCATTAGTGGCCCTAATCATAGTTTTGATGATAACAAACCCAGATTGAACAAAATAGGTTTTTACTAATGATTTGAGGTTGTTAAGATTGTCCATACTGTTAGTGGCACAAAGAAGGACAATTCAAATTAAAATAAAACCAAAGAAAATCAAAGTCAGGTCCACAACTAACAACCCTGAAAGATGAACCTAGTTGAAGATCAAGCAAGACAAGCCAAGACTCAAGACCATAGAACATGAACCAAGTTGAAGCTCAATCATATTCAAGGTGAACAAGAGAAGTGTCAATATAGGAAGATCAATTTCTATAGATGGAGCTCTTGCAAATCCACCCAAAGAAATAGACCTAAAGGAGAAGCATGAATAAAGAAGACCAAGCAAGCTCATTCAATCACCAGACCCAAGCGATCATCAATCTTAGGTTGAATGGAGATAAACTTCAAGTGTGGTTTGCAAAGGGTTTTCAAATACTACTTTTAAAGTGCACTTTTACAAAGAAATTTCAAAACCACAACTTAAGCCGTTTTGTTTGTCAAGTTATATCCTTTAAAAGGGGATTAAAAAATCTACATAAATGAGCCAAAACTGGTTTAAAACCTTCCCAAAGCTTAAGTGTGAATCACACAAAAAATGGGAGGAGTTTCAAATGAAAAACAAGTTCTGAGAACCATATCTTAGACAAGACCTCTGGTCCATCATCTAGCAGACAACTTAGGTTCTGGTCGCAACCAGATGATGGACCAAACGTCTGGTCTTCCATTTGGTCTACATTCTGTCACGACCAGAAGTTTGGTGAGGCAAAAGAAACTAGTCGTTGGGAGTAAGGACTAGTAGTATTTTTTACTTTTCTAGCTTAAAAAAGACCATTTTACCCCCCAACGGTTATATTCTTGTTTGGCCCCTATATGTGATTAACAACACCATTTAAACACTTTCATAACTTAGGAAAATATATTTACATGTAATTTAAGAATTTCCAAGGCTTTTGCAAAAGTTCTTCTTCTTCCTTGCTTTTAAACCTTGCAATCTCTTTAAAAAAGATCTACATAAGCTTACTTGCAATCTATTCTACGAAGAACCACTCACGCTTACTTGCAATCTATTCTACGAAGAACCACTCAAGCTTACTTGCCGTCAACAATCTTGAAGATTTCCCAAGCTTACTTGCAATTTCACCATTGGAGAAGTTCTCACCAAGCTTATTTGTAAACCCATTTGGAGAAGAACTCATTGTACTGAAGAGGTTTATATGCCTTAGTAGAAGGAAATAACACATTGTATTTTGAAGAAGATAGAAAGTGGTGGAAGGGCACCGTTCTTAAATCCTTTGAAGTGTAAAAGCTTGTAAGAAGGGCCCGCATTCAGCCGTTTCAAGGAGGATAACAATAGTGGATTTCCACAAGGATATTAACTTGAGAAGAGTGAAGTAGGTCTTGGAGTTTTAAGACCGGACAACTATAAATTCTTGTGTGGTATCTCTTCTATTACTCTTTCCTTTCTTCTCATTTATTTTGTGGTTGTTGCTTCTTTTGTTTTTATTTATCTAACTACTTTTAATCAAAGATTAATTAATAAGTGTTAGCCAACGTATAAAAAGTTGTAAAAGATACGGTATTTAGTTAATGAGGACTGCCCACATCTTTTGCTATTTATGTAAATTTGGTTGCCCATATCTAGAAAAAAACATTTACAAGAATTTGCTCTCACAGTCCACTAGCTAGGTTAGCTACTAGCAAATAAAAAAAATAGACGTGGCAAGTAGCAATCATCACTACAACAAAACTAGTTTTATTGGCGTTCTTCACTGCCGGTAAAAGTCTAAAACCCACCAAGATAGGTTTTACCGGCATTCATTAAACCGCCAGTAATGGCTCTGTCCCTAGAAGTCTCAAACTGTGACTATTCTATTAACTTCCGTCGGTATATATCCAATTTTAGTTTTCTTAAATAAAAAAAATATCTGTTTTTTTTTAAATGAAATAATTTTATCGGAAGTTATTACTCTTGATAAATGTGAATTTTTTTTACCTAAAATATTTTTTAAAATTATATTTAAAAAAAACGAAGGTACCCTTTATTGCTAGTCAATGGACATGACCTCGTAAAACGACATTTTTTTGAAATAAAAAACTATTTTTAATTAATTTCCTAGCTTAATTTGTTTTAGGCATACTTTTTATATTGATACCGGTTTACATTTCGTAATGCACCTGCTCCTGCATAGGGATTTAGGAGTCTCAGTCCGTCCCTGTATTACCCGAAAGGAAGTCTTATTGGACCCCTTCGGGAATTCATTCTTCTTGGCGGCCCCTGCCTCAACCCTATTAGAATCTGAGCCTATTCTGAGGCACCAAACCAGACATGGAATACGAAACCTAAACTCGAGGGATGGTCGATTGAATCATTTATGGGGTGCGCATTCGTCAATCTTTAAGATATACAATAGGTTGGACTAAGAGACCTCGTCGATTGACGTATTGAACCGAGCCTTCCTTCAAATAAGGACTTGGCCCTGCCGGCCTGCCTGAGACTTGGACTTGGTAGTGAGCCATCTAACGCCGGTGAAGAGAGATCGCCGCTATGAGAAACCCCTGCAAATTCTGTTATGTCCAAGCCCGTCCCTCCCCAATCCTCGGTTTATAGAGATGCCTACTCAATTCTAATAGTAAAAGGGGCAAATGCCGGAACATGCTTAGCTTACTTGTCGGTCCAGAAGCCGATGGTTGGGCTAAACCCACCTCAACCACAACATGCTAATCGCCACTTTTCGAATAATGCCCCTCCTTATGATAGAAAGCCGCAATGAGTGGAGGGCAATCTCTCGTAGAAGCAGGTTCTGTTCACCACTGCATCCCTACCGAATCACGTTTCAAAGTATATGAAAAGACCGACATACATCGGGTAGAGGGACTGAAAGCATATATGGATGGTTTTGCTTTGTCCTGGTATGGATTTGGCAGTCTGCTACTGCGGCCGCTGCCTTCTCTCAAAGTCCATTTTGATTCCAAACCCCTCCTCAAGCATTCCAACCACCTCAAGCGGTCCTAATTCAGCCTACTCTCATCGCAACAACCCCAACCATCATTTAATCCAGCGACGCCCTCAAGCGGCCTGAATTGGCCTACTGCCCTACTGGATAAGGCGACAGACAAGGCCAGTAGGGCAGTAGGGCCAATTCCCTTTCGAACTATCTTTATTGATCCCAAATTATTTATTTGCTTTCCCGGGTACTCACCGAGAAGAGTGGAATTGAAAGATCTTCGTAGCTTGAGTAGCTAAAGGATGTGAGAAGTAACTCGGCCATAGGGAGAGGGGTTGCTTTCTTCAATCTTCAATAAGTAATCAAGGATCTTAGGCATCCGGTGACCGGCTTCGCGTGACCATAACATAGCCCCTGTGCTCCTAATGTAGAGTTAGAACTACTGCTACGGTGGAATCCGCGATCACACATGAGTACCCATCCAAAAAAAGTGGCTGCTAATTGGCACTAATGCTAATGGGGACCATTGATCAAGAAGAACTTTGGAGACTTCGATACAAGAGATATGGAAGTTCCTCGAAGTTATATTCAGCTTCCCTACTGGCATTTAGTGGAAGCCTCAGAAATGCTTCATTTTGCTTCCTAAGAAAGAGGAATGATGATAAGAACTCTGGTAAGACTTCATCCACTAAAGGATCCAGTGCCACCGGTAAATAGAAATCCGGCAACACGGCAGTGGGGATCCCACTTTCAGAGGACCAGGAATTGGTCATAATCTGCCAAGACGGCTTAAAAGCGCCTAAGGATTTTCTGTCATAGTCCTTCATTAAGTTACATAGTTGTTTTAACACCAGGAGTTTCTTTAGGCAGTCCCATGAAACAAGTCCCCCCTCAAGGGGTCCTAAGCTTCAGAAACCTTACCAGTTTTCCACCTTGTCGAGTCTATGAAGCTTTGCTTGTTGTAGTCGGCCCGTAATGCCCTCAACAGAAGCAAAGCAATTCGTGAGATTGTTATTATATATTCCTCAGTAATCCGCCTCCTTTCCTATTCCTAGCTATTGCGTGTTTTTCTAGTCAGAATATGACCTCTCGCCAGCGTGTTATTATGCTAAAGAAGGCTAGCTTACCGCACCGCAGGCAGACGCGCGGTAGCGTTCGTGGTGGTGCTTCAGGGATCTTCTTTGCGTATGTGCTACTTCCTGTTTTGTTTTTATCTTATTTGTCAGCCGTTCATCATAAAAAGAAGTCCATAACCGTGACTAAAGGCAAGGTTATGGATGAAATAACCTTGCCTTTAGTCATTAGGGCAATTAGCTACAGCTCCCCGGTTGGGGCATTCATGAGATACGACTGAACCCAAATCCAAGGCAGGTTGTGGAAACATCTTTCTCCGGCTAGAGGTTGCTCAATATCTGCCGAGCCCGCCCGGGCGATCCGACTATCCATCTGCTGGATCATCACGCAGGGACCCCCGTACCTTTCCCTTATACGAAGAAGATCAAGAGGGGCCCAAAGAGGAGTAGTCACTAAGGTTTCAGCTGGTCGAGTGATAACATTGCCCCCTCAACGTAGACGTAGTGTACAGCGTAATAGCCTATGGCATCCGGTAAACATGCAAACCATCAGTGGAAATGAGAAGAACTTTCTTTAAATAGGATGTAATTACCCGCGAGAGTCTTCGAAAACCCTCTTCCATCGGATCGGCGCAATCTCCAATAGTCGAGAGAATAGTTGCTTCATGGTGAGTTTAATAAAGCTTCCAATTCCTGCTATGCCCGCCATACGCATGGATAAGGATACTGCTTCAATAATATGAACTAGTAATTTTTTTGAATGATATGTAAGCATTGTATATTTTGTTTAAGTTATGTGATTGTTGAAGTAAAAGACCTTAGTGCTTCAGTCAACAACATCCATTGATAATAAAAGAACAAAACATCCACAATCTACATTGTGAATTAATCTATAAACAAACCATATGCAAAATGTGGACAAAAATACTAGCAAAAAAGAAGCAATAACAAACTGCCTATCTTCAACTCTATCTATGAAGAACATTGTTGTATATCTCAAGGTCTAAGCAATCAAGTTCCACTTGCAACTTACTCTAGATCAGCATAGTCACAAAATATGTGCTGCTACTATAGAATGTAGGTGAATTAGCTCCTAGCTCAGTCTTGTTTTAACATTTCAAGATATTCAACTTTTAATACATGCTTAAAAGGGAGCTTAGTTACGTATTTGGCTACTAACTAACATGATTTTTTGCGACCCAAATGAGGTTGTTTAAACTTGACACTTTTAAGGGCTCAATTTCAGCATGTTTGAATAGCTTTATGCTTTCACAATTTCAAATTACAAATAGGCTACAATCTTGAAGTAAACTTAATTTACATGTCA
This sequence comes from Tasmannia lanceolata, assembly GCF_043159265.1. Lineage (NCBI taxonomy): Eukaryota > Viridiplantae > Streptophyta > Magnoliopsida > Canellales > Winteraceae > Tasmannia > Tasmannia lanceolata. Next base: position 20,090,450 of record NW_027518696.1, on the reverse strand, counting down.
CCAAAAAGATTTTAAACAATGCATATCTAATGATGTAGGGTAGGTGCGTAATCGACGCTTTAGTGTTGTAAGGGAATTGGTTCCCGATTGTGAGTGTAAAGCCCGACATTGTTGTAGACCGTGGTAACTGAATTCTTCCTCAATATGAGTGCCGAAACTCGCCCAAAGCGTTGAAGTCATGCAATCAAAATTAAGTCATGCTTCAATTAACTGCTTCACAGGTACTTTAATCCCAAATTCAATATCAGGTCATTCAAAGAAATGGGCGGTGGGGATTGGTTTTATATTCAGCCTGACTAGCTGCTCATTCCAAGTCAAGGAACACAGTTGGGCAAGTTTTCTCTTGCCACAAATTCGCACAAGAACATTGAGGTTCTGACTTGTATGATTTTTTCTTGTTTTTGTAAAAAACAGCACACTCCAAGTAATAGGTCACAGAATTACCCCTTCCTTTGTCCCAACAGTAAGTTGAGGATTTGGACATTTACAACTTTCTATACGACTGATTTTTCCTACCCATGTCAAATGGAGATGAAAGTTTCACCACTATGGCTCTTGGATGCACTTCTTTATGTCTTCTAGGTCTTTGAAATTGGGAATCAATCTAGGTAGAATCTACCAGCTGCCAGATCTCAAATAGTTTGCATTGATCAAATGATCCCAAAATTAAGATGTCAGGCTTGAAACTTTAGTAGGATCATGGATATACAAGAGGAAATTGTGAATAATGAATTTTATCTCTCCCTTTTGAGGAGTCCGAGCAGTTACTGAAGAATGAGTTTCTTCCTTCCGAGGAGTCCGATCTGCTACTATAGAAAGAATCTCTTCATTTCGAGGAGTGTGAGTAGTTATTGGATAACAAAAAAGCTGACATCTAACAAGTCGGTGACAACAAAAACAGTAGAAAAAATAGAAGTAGAAGAATTGTAGAAAAGAATGGAGAAAGCTCGAATTATGCTACAAGGCCTCTAGGATCAGAACAAAGGTAAAGAGGTCACCGTTGATTCTGATAAGCAGATGCAATATAAAGAACGGGCATTGAAAAGATTTCCCGTGCGCAGGACGGAATACTAAATTACATGCTGAAATGATGGATATCTATAAATATCAAGGGTTAGTCTACTAAATCATCCCTGAAAAATGTAAGCCAGTGGGTGGGTCATCGGATAACCTACGAAAATGCCATTCTCTTCAAACTCTTAGCGATTTCCACTAGACTATTCCGATCAAACTTCAACTTTTCCTTCCACCATGGTCATAGATTATCCCATGCCCACCCACTGGCTTACCTTTTATGAGGATGTTTCAATGGAGTAATTCTTGAGCGTTTTAGATATCCATCATTTTCAGCATGTATTTAGTATTCCGTCTTGCACTAGGCACATTTCTTTAGGTGCGTATGTTCTTGAGATTGCTTCTACTTAGCTGAATCGATGGTGACCTCCTTCCCTTTGCTCTGATCCTTGAGGCATTGTAGCAGAAATCAATCTTTTTATATTCTCTTCTCTAATTCTTGTACTTCTAATTCCTCTTCACTGCTTTCACTGTTTTCGACTTGTGAGATGTTGGCTATTAACATATAAGCTTGCTTCTTGGGTAACTGCTCAAACTCGTCAGAAGGAAGAGAAAGAAAATCAATACTGACATCTAACAATTGGGCGACACCAGAAACAGTAGAACAAATAGAAGTAGAAGAATTGTAGAAGACAATGGAGAAAGCTCGAATTATGCTACAAGGCCTCTAGGATCAGAACAAAGGTAGAGTGGTCACCGTTGATTCTGCTAAGCAGATGCAATATAAAGAAGGGGTGCTGAAAAGATTTCACGGGCGCAGGAAGAAATACTAAATTACATGCAAAAAATGATGGATATCTACAAAGCTCAAGGGTTAGTCTAGTAAATCATCCCTGAAAAATGTAAGCCAGTGGGTGGGTCATCGGATAACCTACGAAAATGCCATTCTGCTTAAACTCTTAGAAATTGCCACTAGACTCTTCCGATCAAACTTCACCTTTTCATTCCACCATGGTCGTAGATTATCCTATGCCCACCCAATGGCTTACCTTTTATGAGGTTGTTTCAGGAGAGTAATTCTCGAGCTTTATAGATATCCATCATTTTCAGCATGTATTTTAGTATTCCGTCCTGCGCTGGCTACATTTCTTTCGGTGTGCTTGTACTTGAGATTGCTTCGCTTTGATGCTTGAGGCATTGCAGTAGAAATCGATCTTTCTATATTCTCTTCTCCAATTCTTCTATTTCTAATTTCTCTACACTGCTTTCGCTGTCTTCGACTTGTGAGATGTGGCTAGTAACATATGAGCTTGCTTCTCGGGTAAGTGCTCAAACTCCTCGGAAGGAAGAGACAGAAAATCAATATTCACGTTATTCACAATTTCTTCATGGATTTTAATGATCTTACAAAAGTTTCATGCCCAAGTTCTCACTTTTGGGTTCTTCGATCTGGTAATCCTTTCTAGCCCCCTCCTGCAAAACAAGAAGAATTGACTCGGATAAAATGTACGACCAATCGAATGAAATTGAGATATCTTTCGTAAATAAATTCAGCAACTAAGAAGTTCATATCCCCAAGAGAAATCCATAAATGTATTTAAAAGTTTAGAAATAAATCTCATTCCAGCTCTTTTGCATGTATCCAACAAATAAGAATCCATATATAGTAAATGAAGAAATCATCACAGAAGGATGCATACCGCGCAGCTAGGAAAGAAAGAACCAATTTCGTTAAGAAATTTAATAGTACAAATAGCTTGCATATTAATAGCACAAACATCATGCATATAATAAAGGTGAACATTTTCGTAACACATAGATGCATTAAAAAATGGATATACATAAAATAAGCCAAGATAGCAAATCGAACATGCAAATAGATCTCATGAAAAAGGTCTCGACAGAGATAACCAAATCTTCTTGCAATAACAAATCTTCTGCATGGCCAAACATTATTACTCCCACGAAGATCGCTGGTGTTCCATAATGTTTGTACCAGCATACTATATAGATTCCGATATCGATTCGATGAAAATGTGCTGTAAAACTGGGTCCAAGAAAAAAGATCACCTTAAAGGAAACATCCCCACATAAAATTGAAAGCTTCAGAATCTAAGGTCCGCAATACACAAAAGCATCCAAATATTATACCAAGTAAAAAAAAAATGAAATCTAGCAGTAGATATTTAAAAGAGGAAAGGACAAATGACGTAGAAAAGCATAAAAAACACACACACACACACACACATTTACATATAAAAATCATAAAATAAAATCCAATTAATTAAATCAAGACTTGATGACTTTTCATCGGACAAAACCAACAACTAGAAAAAGGACAAAGAATGAGAAAAAAGAGACAAAACCGAAATAGCTTGGAAAATGGGGAAATTAAAATTGACATGAGCAGACAAAGATATGCATATAAGGGCTTCGTAGATCTTTCAGAAAAACAAATAAGATAAATGATGAAAAATTTGTCAGAAAATAAAAAAAGTTAAAAAAAGAGCTTGGAAGCCACAAAAGATTTATATGCGAACTTGTCTAGGCCACAGTTTCCTCCACTAAATCTTTCTCTCCCAGCTCAGCTGATTTATGTTCATTCAAGCTTTCATTCCAAGCTCAGCTCTAAACACTAGAGGTAAAAGAGCAGAAGAGCTTCTAAGGAGAGAGAAAAATAAGAGGAACATGAGCTTCCCGGAAGGTTATTTAACTATAGAAAGGGGAATGATATTTGAAATTACCAAAATACCCTCCACCCTCAGTGGTGCTCGGATGTAGAGCACAATGTAAGTTGTCGTCCTTAAGATCTCCGTAGTCTATTGGCTCGTTGGCCGAATTATGACCGTCCTCTTTATCTTCAACTAACGATTGTGTTTAGAATTTTGAAGCTAGTGTTTATCTTACCACGTAATGAACTTACCATGTATAAAACAAAAGTCTAACATGCACTTTGGAGCATGTAAGCCGTCCAAGCACATTATGATGGATGGGATCTTTCCTTGTTCATTAAATCATACTGTTTGCTTATCTGGCTATTCTACCAAATATAGACCGTCTTTAGTTAATGAGGACTGCCAATTAATATCCTCATCTTTTGATATTTCATGTAAATTTTATTGGGGATTTTGTCGCCCATATTTAGGAAACAAGATATACAAGAATCTGCTCTCACACTCAACTAGCCAGCTTAGCTACAAGTAATTAAAAAAAGAGACACATGGCAAGTAACAATCATCACTACAAGAAAACTGGGTTTTACGAGTGATCTTGACTGTCGATAAAATTCTCGAAAATCGCCGGGGTAGGTTGTACTCCTGTTTAATAAACCACAGGTATCACCGGCATTTTTCTTTTCTTTCCAAAAAAATTGAAGTTTGCCAGCGGTCCAAATGGACACTATTCAATTTATTTTTGACGGTATATCTTTTTTTTCAATAGAATTTTGAAAAAGAATTTTTTACCGGTAGTAATGACCATCGGTAAAGGTAATTTTTTAAAAGAAATAGTTTTTTTTAAAATTAATTTTTCTAAGAAAACAAGGTTCCTCTATCGGAGGTCATGACCACCTATAAAAGACATTTTTTTTTCAAAAATGAAAATTTTAATTAGTTTCCTAGCATAATTTGTAGTAGATTTATTTTTTATATTGACACCATTTTACATTTTGCAATGCACTAGTAGCTTTTAACCAATTGTAGAATCAATAGTGACACAATAATTGTGATTGTTAGCCCAAGGGTTCCCATTAGTGGCCCTAATCATAGTTTTGATGATAACAAACCCAGATTGATCAAAATAGGTTGTTACTAATGATTTGAGGTTGTTAAGATTGTCCAGACTGTTAGTGGCACAAAGAAGGACAATTCAAATTAAAATAAAACCAAAGAAAATCAAAGTCAGGTCCACAACTAACAACCCTGAAAGATGAACCTAGTTGAAGATCAAGCAAGACAAGCCAAGACTCAAGACCATAGAACATGAACCAAGTTGAAGCTCAATCATATTCAAGATGAACAAGAGAAGTGTCAATATAGGAAGATCAATTTCTATAGATGGAGATCTTGCAAATCAACCCAAAGAGATAGACCGAAAGGACAAGCATGAACAAGGAAGTCCAAGCAAGCTCATTCAATCACCAGACCCAAGCGATCATCAATCTTAGGTTGAATGGAGATAAAATTCAAGTGTGGTTTGCAAAGGGTTTTCAAATACTACTTTTAAAGTGCACTTTTACAAAGAAATTTCAAAACCACAACTTAAGCCGTTTTGTTTCTCAAGTTATATCATTTAAGGGATTAAAAAATCTACAAAATTGAGCCAAAACTGGTTTAAAACCTTCCCAAAGCTTAAGTGTGAATCACACAAAAAATGGGAGGAGTTTCAAATGAAAAACAACAAGTTCCGGGAACCAGATCTTGGACTGGACCTCTGGTCCATCATCTGGCAGACAACTTAGGTTCTGGTCACAACCAGATGATGGACGAAACGTCTGGTCTTCCATTTGGTCTACATTTTGTCACGACCAGACGTTTGGTGCGGCAAAAGAAACTAGTCGTTGGGAGTAGGACTAGTAGTATTTTTTACTTTTCTCGCACAAAAAAGACCATTTTACCCCCCAACGGTTATATTCTTGTTTGGCCTATATATGTGATTAACAACACCATTTAAACAGTTTCATAACTTAGGAAAATATATTTACAAGTAATTAAAGGATTTCCAAGGCTTTTGCAAAAGTTCCTCTTCTTCCTTGCTTTTAAACCTTGCAATCTCTTTAAAGAAGATCTCCATAAGCTTACTTGCAATCTATTCTATGAAGAACCATTCTAGCTTACTTGCCATCAACAATCTTGAAGATCTCCCAAGCTTACTTGCAACTTCACCATTGGAGAAGTTCTCACCAAGCTTATTTGTAAAACCATTTGGAGGAGAACTCATTGTATTGAAGAGGTTTATATGCCTTAGTAGAAGGCAATAACACATTGTATTTTGAAGAAGATAAAAAGTGGTGGAAGGGCACCGTTCTTAAATCCTTTGAAGTGTAAAAGCTTGTAAGAAGGGCCCGCATTCGGCCGTCTCAAGGAGGATAACAATAGTGGATTTCGTCAAGGAAATTAACTTGAGAAGAGTGAAGCAGGTCTTGGAGTTTTAAGACTGGACAACTATAAATCCTTGTGTGGTATCTCTTCAATTACTCTTTCCTTTCTTCTCATTTACTTTGTGGTTGTTGCTTCTTTTGTTTTTATTTATCTAACCACTATTAATCAAAGATTAATTAATAAGTGTTAGCAAACTTGTAAAATGTTGTAAAAGAGACGGTATTCAGTTAATGAGGACTGCCCACATCTTTTTGCTATTTTATGTAAATTGTGTTGCCCATATCTAGAAAATAACATTTACAAGAATCTGCTCTCACAGTCCACTAGCTAGGTTAGCTACTAGCAAATGAAAAAAATAGACGTGGCAAGTAGCAATCATCACTACAACAAATCAAGTTTTACTGGCATTCTTGACCGCTGGTAAAGTCTAAAACCCACCAAGATAGGTTTTACAGGCATTCATTAAACCGCCAATAATGGCTCTGTCCCTAGAAGTCTCAAACTGTGACTATTCTATTCACTTCCGTCGGTATATATCCAATTTTATTTTTCTTAAATAAAAAAATTATATGTTTTTTTTTAAAATGAAATAATTTTATCTGCAGTCATTACTCCTGATAAATGTCAATTTTTATTAGAATTTTTTTAAAAAAAATTATATTTAAAAAGAGAAGAAGATGCCCTTTATTGGTAGTCAATAGTCATGACCTCGTAAAAAGACATTTTTTAAAAATAAAAAACTATTTTTAACTAATTTCCTAGTTTAATTTGTTTTAGGCTTACTTTTTGTATTGATACCAGTTTACATTTTGTAATGCACCTGCTCCTGCATCGGGAGTTAGGAGTCTCAGTCCGTCCCTGTATTACTGAAAGGAAGTCTTATTGGACCCCTTTGGGAATTCATTCTTCTTGGCGGGCCCCGCCTCAATCCTAATAGATTCTGAGCCTATTCTGAGGCACCAAACCAGACATGGAATATGAAACCTAAACCCGAGGGGATGGTCGATCGAATCATTTATGGGGTGCGCATTCCTCAATCTTTAAGATATACAATAGGTCGGACTAAGAGACCTCGTCGATTGACATATTGAACCTAGCCTTCCTTCAAATAAGGACTTGGCCCTGCCTGCTTGCCTGAGACTTAGATTTTGGAGTGAGCCATCTAACGCCGGTGAAGAGAGATCGATGCTATGAGAAACCCCCACAAATTATGTTATGTCCAAGCCCGTCCCTCCCCAATCCTCGTTTTATAGAGATGCCTACACAATTCGAATAGTAAAAGGGGCAGATGCCGGAACATGCTTAGCTTACTTGTCAGTCCAGAAGCCGATGGTTGGGCTAAACCCACCTCAACCACAACATGCTAATCGCCAATTTCCGAATAATGCCCCTCCTTATGATAGAAACCCGCAATGAGTGGAGGGCAATCTCGCATAGAAGCAGGTTCTATTCACCATTGCATCCCTACCGAATCACGATTCAAATTATATGAAAAGACCGACATACACCGCGTAGAGGGACTGAAAGCAGATATGGATGGTTTTGCTTTGTCCTGGTATGGATTTGGCAGTCTACTACTGCGGTCGCTACCTTCCCTCAAAGTCCATTTTGATTCCAAACCCCTCCTCAAGCATTCCAACCACCTCAAGCGGTCCTAATACAGCCTACTTTCATCGCAACAACCCCAACCTTCCTTTAATCCAGCGACGCCCTCAAGCGGCCCGAATTGGCCTACTGCCCTACTGGATAAGGCAACAGACAAGGCCAGTAGGGCAGTAGGGCCAATTCCCTTTCGAACTATCTTTATTGATCCCAAATTGTTTATTTGCTTTCCCGGGTCCTGATCGAGAAGAGTGGAATTGAAAGATCTTCGTAGCTTGAGTAGCTAAAGGAAGTGAGAACTAACTCGACCATAGGGAGAGGGGTTGCTTTCTTCAATCTTTAATAAGTAATCAAGAATCTTAGGCATCCGGGGACCAGCTTCGCGAGACCATATCATAGCCCCTGTGCGCCTAATGAAGAGTTAGAACTACTGCTACCGTGGAATTTGCGATCACACATGAGTACTCGCCTTCCAAAAAAAGCGGCTGCTAATTGGCACTAATGCTAATGGGGACCATCGATCAGGAAGGACTTTGGAGACTTCGATACAAGAGATATGGAAGTTCGTCGAAGTTATATTCATCTTCCCTACTGGAATTTAGTGGAAGCCCAAGAAATGCTTCATTTTGCTTCCTAAGAAAGAGGAATGATGATAAGAACTCTGGAAAGACTTCATCCACTAAAGGATCCAGTGTCACCGATAAATAGAAATCCAACAACACGGCAGGGGGGATCCTACTTTCAGAGGACAAGGAATTAGGCATAGTCTGCCAAGAGGGCTTAAAAGCTCCTAAGGATTTTCTGTCATCGTCCTTCATTAAGTTACATAGTTGTTTTAACACCAGGAGTCTCTTTAGGCAGTCCCGTGAAACAAGTTCTCCCTCAAGGGGTCTTAAGCTTCAGAAACCTTACCAGTTTTTCTACCTTGTCGAGTCTACGAAGCTTTGCTTCTTGTAGTCGGCCCGTAATGCCCTCAACAGAAGCAAAGCAATTCTTGAGATTGTTATTATATATTCCTCAGTAATCCGCCTCCTTTCCTATTCCTAGATATTGCGTGTTTTTCTAGTCAGAATATGACCTCTCGCCAGCGTGTTATTATGCTAAAGAAGGCTAGCTTACCGCACCGCAGGCGGACGCATGGTAGCATTCGTGGTGGTGCTACAGAGATCTTCTTCGCGTATGTGCTTGTTCCCGTTTTGTTTGTTATCTTATTTGTCATCCGTTCATCATAAAAATATGTCCCTAACCGTGATTAAAGGCAAGGTTATCGACGAACTGACCTTGCCTTTAGTCATTAGGACGAGTGGCTAAAGCTCCCCGGTTGGGGCATTCATGAGATACGGTTGAACCCAAATCCGTGGCAGGTCGTGGAAACATCTTTCTCCTGCTAGAGGTTGCTCAATATCTGCCAAGCCCGCCCGGGCGATCCGACCATCCATCGGCTGGGTCATCAGGCTGGGACCTTCGTACCTTTCCCTTATACGAAGAAGATCAAGAGGGGCCCGAAGAGGAGTAGTCACTAAGGTTTCAGCTGGTCGAGTGACAACATAGCCCCCTCAACGTAGTAGTAGTGTACAACGTAATAGCCTATGGGCTCCGGTAAACAAGCTAACCATCAGTGGAAATGAGAAGAACTTTCTTTAAATAGAATGTAATCACCCGCGAGAGTCTTCTAAAACTCTCTGCCATCTGATCGGCGCAGTCTCCAATAGTCGGGTGAATAGTTGCTGCATGGTGAGCTTAATAAAGCTTCCAATTCCTGGTATGCCCGGCATACGCACGGATAAGGATACTGCTTCAATCAACAACATCCATTGATAATAAGAGAACAAAACACCCAAAATCTAGAATGTGAATTAATCTACAAATAAACCATGTCACGCCCCGAACCCAAAATCCCGGGTCCGGCACACGTGACAGCCGCCGCACGCCCATAGGGTCACCCCCACAAGCATGCAAGGCTTCCTCAGTACCAACTATTCTCAATATTCAGATCAATTAATAAATGAGGAAATTTTAGTCTCAATTAAAGCTCCAATGAAATATATCTATAGCTCCATAATTATAAATCCAACAATAATTATTCCAGGACAATCACCTTAATAAAATAACAAAAGTTTCTAAATTGGAATAATGAAATAAAGAAGGAAATCTCCTAGGCTCCAATCCAAGTGCCTGATCTCAGCAAGTCTACTGCCGCTCCTCTGTATCTGAAAATTGTTAAACCACATAATGAGCTAACAGTCGAGCCGGTTTTCCAAATCCAAGCCAGCTAATAGGAAAACGAAAAGAATGCTGGTACGGAAAAGAAGTAACATGCCATAAAATTTTAGTCTATGCAGAAATTGGTAAGAAGCAAGAAAATCATTTCTACATAAGCTACATAAGAAAAATACGTGTTTTTACAAAAACGGTTCCAACCACTCGATTGTGCAGTTTTCCACTTTGAAAACAATGACAAAGAATATATATTTTCAAACACTTGGTTTTGCATTTTTCCACTTGGAAATCAAATACTTAACAGTCTTCTCTCTGGCCATTTTCCAACCTTATTGGCAAATAGCGTAACCCAAGGCGAACACTCGTTCACAGGACTCACAGGTCCTAAAGTGCGCAATGTAATATTATCAATAGCCAGAGGACTCCCTACTGGCCGCCCGAGATCAACCTTACGGGCAAATAAACTCGACCGGTCTACGTGATCACATCCAGTGTACTCACGCACTGGCAGGTTGGGCACTAGATCCCCACCAGAGATCAACCTTACTGGCGGAATCCATTCCATACCAAGACTGTATACAAATATAGAGAGAAGCAATTTAATGTTTGCAATACCGTGCCATAAATTTTGTAGACGTTTCAAACCATGGGGGGCTCCCCCATTCAAATCCATTGAAACCACGTCAAAAATAGAATGCTTTTCAATAGTGTTTCATGAATTTGAGTTTCCAAAATCATGTTACTCACAAAGCTTCTTTTTTTTTTTTTGTATAAATAAGAAAGCATGTTAAGACTACAGCATTTCATGGATAATGACAATTCAACCATTTAGTATGACATGCTAAAAGAAAATAATTAAGAAACCTTTCCAAAACAAGTTCCATATAATGGACTGTAATAAAAGCTTGCAACAAATCTAAGTATATGAAATATACGTAATACACTGACATAGGGTAGGATCACCTACCTTATGCACTATCTCCAGAAATTTCCTTTGCAAGGTCAAGTCCCACTAAGATCTTCCTAGAGCGTAGAGAGATGTGATGTAAAGTAAGAGGCTGAAAGGAAATAAAAACCTAGAGTTATATAGGACTGTTGAGGTGGGAAAAACACACTCATAAATGTTAGTTAAAAGAACTGTTTGCAATAGTTTCGCTTTCTGAACTTGTAGCTATGAAAGCAAGGCACATGACCATTAATGGGTTTTCGAAACAAAGGGTAGTTGGTGATGGAGAGAACTTCCAAGAACTGGTTTACTAATGCTAATGACAGCCTCAATGGGCATCAACCTAACGACTAGTAGTAGGCTTTGGAGATTAAAACAAATAAAACAAGGGCTGCTGTCAACTAAGAATGTGTTGTTGGCTGATCAAGAAATGAGCAGCCAGTTAGCTTGTGTTAAAGGACATCAAGGTAATGAGATTGGTTGATACAACTAAGAAAATATAGTGGGGCTGCGAGGTTGGTATCAAGGCAAAGAAAAACATAAAACATGATGTAGGATTTTCACTTTTGTAGCAGTGTACTAACCTGGATTGCAATGCGAGAAGAGATAGTAGATGTTGCCGTCACTTTGTCCTATTGAAGCATGAAGAGATGATGAAATTGTTAAAGGAAAGACTCTAATGGCTGGCGACGATTCAGCAATATACTTGTTGAAGTTTTGACTAAAAGCGGCTACTTTTGCAAGTGCTACGAGTTCTAAAAATTCTAAACTTTTGCAAGATGTTTGGTCATTAAAGACGAGGACAACAAGATGGTGGAAAGTGGTTTATTTACCAGGCAGTAATAGCAGTTTGCAGAGGTTCAAGGACTGGTTTGCCGTGGTTTCCAGGGCTGATTATAGACTTCGGAAGTGCTGTAGAACTTGGTCTTCCAGGAGAGTTTCAATCATCCCGATGGCCTCAAACACCACCTATATTCCTTCTTTCTAAAGCCCACAAACATCCAACTTCCATGCAATGAAAGGAGGAGAGTGGAGAGAAAAGGTAGTAGCCTAGGAAAGTTCCAAATTCCCATACGTTTTGAGTAGAGTAATAGTCTCAAAATCATTCTTGGTGCTGATATGTAAAGTAAGAGTAGTAACCTACCAACTTTAAGCCAAGTAAAGAAGGAATATGCTAATGGACTAAGTAACTTACCACTCTAGAAGAATGTATAAAAGGAAATTGCTTAAGCCAAAAGACACTTGCATCCTAATTGAGGCAAGGAAAAAGGAACTTACTGACAAACAAAAAGCTCATACCATTCTCTCTCCATGAATCACCACACACTACACATGCATTTTAAAACAAGAAAATCTCAGCCGTGTAGGCACTCCTATATATAGAAGGGATGAATTCTAATCTTCTGTCTTTACTAAAATAAGGATTTCTACTGCATAAAAAAATCCATAAAAATATACTCATATGGAACGTTCACACATAAATAGAGGTGCTTCCCTTTTTGGTTTGCAAGGTGCCAACTCAATTCAATGCATTAGGTTGGTATAATTCCTAATTAGGCTTAATAATTCAAGAGGCATGGATCGTTTACTTGGCCTCTTACATTCTCAAAATGGTTTGAATTTCTAATGTGGCAAAATTCTGTAGGGTTTCTTTCCTAATTTACCCACCTAGTAACTGATAATGACAACCCATTATATGCAAATACCCATATGCTCAACTATGATAATGACACCCGTTCCAAACAAATAGTTGTAAGCTAAAAATTGATAACGACACCCATTAGAAAACAAATAGCTAATTTGATAAGGACAACTATATATATAAAAAATTATTACTTGGAACCGGGTATTACAAACCATCTGTAAAATGTGGACAAAAATACTAGCAAGAAGGACGCAAGAACAAACTTCCTATCTTCAACTCTATCTATGAAGAACGTTGTTGTATATCACATGGTCTAAGCAATCAAGTTCCACATGCAACTTACTCCAGATCAGCATAGTCACAAAATATGTGTTGCTACTATAGAATGTAGGTGAATTAGTTCCTCAGTCATGTTTTAACATTTCAAGATATTCAACTTTTAATACATGCTTAAAAGGGAGCTTAGTTACGTATTTGGCTACTAACTAACATGATTTTGTACGACCCAAATGAGGTTGTTTAAACTTGACACTTTTAAGGGCTCAATTTCAGGATGTTTGAATAGCTTTATGCTTTCACCATTTCAAATTACAAATAGGCTACAATCTCTAAGTAAACTTAATTTACAAGCCACCAAAAAGATTTTAAACAATGCATATCCAATGATGTAGGGTAGGTGCGTACTCGATGCTTTAGTGTTGTAAGGGAATTGGTTCCCGGTTGTGAGTGTAAATCCCGACATTGTCGTAGACTGTGGTAACTGAATTCTTCCTCAATATGAGTGCCGAAACTCGCCCAAAGCCTTGGAGTCATGCATTCAAAAGTAAGTCATGCTTCAACTAACTGCTTCCTAGGTACTTTAATCCCAAATTCAATATCAGGTCATTCAAAGAAATGGACGGTGGGGAATGGTTTTATATTCAACCTGACTAGCTGCTCATTCCAAGTCAAGGAACACAGTTGGGCAAGTTTTCTCTTGCAACAAATTCACACAAGAACATTGAGCTTCTGACTTGTATGATTTTTTCTTGTTTTTGTAAAAAACAGCACATTCCAAGTAATAGGTCACAAAATTTCCCCTTCCTTTGTACCAACAGTAAGTTGAGGATTTGGACATTTACAACTTTCTATACGACTGATTTTTCCTACCCATGTCAAATGGAGATGAATGTTTCACCACTATGGCTCTTGGATGCACTTCTTTATGTGTCTTCTAGGTTTTTGAAATTGGGAATCAATCTAGGCAGAATCTATCTGCTGCCAGATCTCAAATAGCTTGCATTGATCGAATGATCCCAAAACTAAGGAGTCAGGCTTGAAACTTTTGTAGGATTATGGATATGCATGAGGAAATTGTGAATAATGATTTTTATCTCTCCCTTTTGAGGAGTCCTAGCAGTTACCGAAGAATGAGTCTCTTCCTTCTGAGGAGTCCGATCTGCTACTAGAGAAAGAATCTCTTCATTTCGAGGAGTGTGAGTAGTTAGCGGAGAACAAAAAAGCTGACATCTGACAAGTCGGTGACAACAAAAGCAGTAGAAAAATAGAAGTATAAGAATTGTAGAAAAGAATGGAGAAAGCTCGAATTATGCTACAAGGCCTCTAGGATCAGAACAAAGGTAAAGAGGTCACCATTGATTCTGATAAGCAGATGCAATATAAAGAACGGGCGTTGAAAAGATTTCCCATGCGCAAGAAGGAATACAAAATTACATGCTGAAATGATGGATATCTACAAATCTCAAGGGTTAGTCTACTAATTCATCCCTGAAAAATGTAAGCCAGTGGGTGGGTCATCGGATAACCTACGAAAATGCCATTCTATTCGAACTCTTAGCGATTGCCACTAGACTGTTCCGATCAAACTTCAAATTTCCTTCCACCATGGTCATAGATTATCCCATGCCCACCCACTGGCTTACCTTTTATGAGGATGTTTCAGTAGAGTAATTCTTTAGCGTTTTAGATATCCATCATTTTCAGCATGTATTTTAGTATACCGTCCTGCGCTAGGCACATTTCTTAAGGTGCGCATGTTCTTGACATTGCTTCTGCTTAGCTGAATCGATGGTGACCTCCTTCCCTTTGCTCTGATCCTTGAGGCATTGTAGCAGAAATCGATCTTTTTATATTCTCTTCTCCAATTCTTCTACTTCTAATTCCTCTTCACAGCTTTCACTGTCTTCGACTTGTGAGATGTTGGCTCGTAACGTATTAGCTTGCTTCTCGGGTAACTGCTGAAACTCATCGGAAGGAAGAGACAGAAAATCAATACTGACATCTAACAATTCGGCGACTCCAAGAATAGTAGAACAAATAGAAGCAGAAGAATTGTAGAAGACAATGGAGAAAGCTCGAATTATGCTACATGGCCGCTAGGATGAGAACAAAGGTAAAGAGGTCACCGTTGATTCTGCTAAGCAGATGCAATATAAAGAAGGGGCGCTGAAAAGATTTCACGGGCGCAAGAAGGCACTTGCTGAAAATGATGGATATCTACAAAGCTCAAGGGTGAGTCTACTAAATCATCCCTGAAAAATGTAAGCCAGTGGGTGGGTCATCGGATAACCTACGAAAATGCCATTCTGTTCAAACTCTTAGCAATTGCCTTTAGACTGTTCCGATCAAACTTCACCTTTTCATTCCACCATGGTCGTAGATTATCCTATGCCCACCCAATGGCTTACCTTTTATGAGGATGTTTCAATAGAGTAATTCTTGAGCTTTGTAGATATTCATCATTTTCAGCAAGTATTTTAGTATTCTGTCCTGCGCTGGGGACATTTCTTTCGGTGTGCATGTACTTGAGATTGCTTCTACTAAGCTGAATCGATTGCCACCTCCTTCCCTTTGCTTTGATGCTTGAGGCATTGCAGCGGAAATTGATCTTTCTATATTCTCTTCTCCAATTCTTCTACTTCTAATTCCTCTTCATTGCTTTCGCTGTCTTCGACTTGTGAGATGTTGGCTAGTAACCACATTAGCTTGCTTCTCGGGTAAGTGCTCAAACTCCTCGGAAGGAAGAGACAGAAAATCAATATTCACGTTATTCACAATTACTTCATGGATTTTAATGATCTTACAAAAGTTTCATGCCCAAGTTCTCACTTTTGCGTTCTTCGATCTGGTAATCCTTTCTAGCCCCCTCCTGCAAAACAAGAAGAAATTGACTCGGATAAAAAATGATCAATCGAATGAAATTGAGATATCTTTCGTAAATAAATTCAGCAACTAAGAAGTTCGTATCCCCTAGAGAAATCCATAAATGTATTAAAAAGTTTAGAAATAAATCTCATTCCAGCACTTTTCCATGTCTCCAATAAATATGAATCCATATGTAGTATATGAAGAAATCATCATTGAAGGATGCATACCATGCAGCTAGGAAAAAAAGAACCAATTTGGTTATGAAATTTAATACTACTAATAGCTTGCATATTAATAGCACAAACATCATGCATAATATAAAGGTGAACATTTTCGTAACACATAGATGCATTAAAAATCGGAATACATAAAATAAGCCAAGATAGCAAATCGAACATGCAAATAGATCTCACAAAAAAAATCTCGACAGAGATAACCAAATCTTGTTGCAATAACAAATCTTCCGCATGGCCAAACATGATTACTCCCACGAAGAACGCTGGTGTCCCATAATGTTTGTACCAGACTACTATACAGATTCCGATACCGATTCGATGAAAATGTGCCGTAAAACTGGGTCCAAGAAAAAAGATCACCTTAAAGGAAACATCCTCACACAAAATTGAAAGCTTCAGAATCTCAGGTCTACAAAACAAAAAAGCATCCAAATATTATACTAAGTAAAAAAACAAAAATGCAATCTAGCATTACATATTTAAAAGACGAAATGACAAATGACGTAGAAAAGCATAAAAACACACACACACACACACACATACACACACCCACACCCACACACACACATATACATATAAAAATCATAAAATAAAATCCAATTAATTAAATCAAGACTTGATGACATTTCATCTGACAGAAACAATACCCAGAAAAAGGACAAAGAAAGAGAAAAAAGAGACAAAAGCGAAATAGTTGGGAAAATGGGGAAATTAAAATTGACATGAGCAGACAAAGATATGGATATAAGGGCTTCATAGATCTTTCAGAAGAACACATAAGATAAATGATGAAAGAATTGTCAGAAAATAAAAAAAGGTAAAAAAAGAGCTTGGAAACCAGAGAGGATTTATATGCAACCATGTCTAGGGCACGGTTTCCTCCAATAAATCTTTCTCTCCCAGCTCAGCTGATTTATGTTCATTCAAGCTTTCATTCCAAGCTCATCTCTAAACACTAGAGGTAAAAGAGCAGAAGAGCTTCTAAGGAGAGAGAAAAATAAGAGGAACATGAGCTTCCCGGAAGGTTATTTAACTATAGAAAGGCGAATGATAGTTGAAATTACCAAAATACCCTCCACCCTCAGTGGTGCTCGGATGTAGAGCACAATGTAAGTTGTCGTCCGTAAGATCTCAGTAGTCTATTGGCTCGTTGGCCGAATTATGACCGTCCTCATTGTCTTCGACTAACGATTGTGATTAGATTTTTGAAGCTAGTGTTTATCTTACAACGTAATGAACTTACCATGTATAAAACAAAAGTCTAACATGCGCTTTGGAGCATGTAAGCCGTCCAAGCGCATTATGATGGATAGGATCTTTCCTTGTTCATTAAATCATACTGTTTGCTTATCTGGCTATTCTACCAAATATAGACCGTCTTTAGGTAATGAGGACTGCCAATTAATATCCACATCTTTTGATATTTCATGTAAATTTTATTGGGGATTTTGTCGCCCATATTTAGGAAACAAGATATACAAGAATCTGCTCTCACACAACTAGTCAGGTTAGCTACAAGCAATTAAAAAAAGAGACACATGGCAAGTAACAATCATCACTACAAGAAAACTGGGTTTTACGAGTGATCTTGACTGTTGATAAAAGTCTCAAAAATCACCGGGGTAGGTTGTACTGCTGTTTAATAAACCCTAGGTATTACCGGCAATTTCCTTTTCTTTCGGTAAAAAACTAAGTTTGCAAGCGGTCCAAATAGACACTATTCAATTTATTTTTGGCGGTATATTTTTTTTTCCATAGAATTTTAAAAAAGAATTTTTTTTTACCGGTAGTCATGACCATCGGTAAAGGTAATTTTTTAAAAGAAATAGTTTTTTGTTTAATTAATTTTTCTAAGAAAACAAGGTTCCTCTATCGGAGGTCATGTCCACCTATAAAAGACATTTTTTTTTCAAAAACGAAAAATTTTAATTAGTTTCCTAGCATAATTTGTAGTAGCTTTATTTTTTATATTGACACCATTTTACATTTTGCAATGCACTAGTAGCTTCTAACCAATTGTAGAATCGTTAATGACATAATAATTGTGATTGTTAGCCCAAGGGTTCCCATTAGTGGCCCTAATCATAGTTTTGATGATAACAAATCCAAATTGATCAAAATAGGTTGTTACTAATGATTTGAGGTTGTTAAGATTGTCCAGACTGTCAGTGGCACAAAGAAGGACAATTCAAATTAAAATAAAACCAAAGAAAATCAAAGTCAGGTCCACAAATAACAAACCTGAAAGATGAACCTAGTTGCAGATCAAGCAAAACAAGCCAAGACTCAAGACCATAGAACATGAACCAAGTTGAAGCTCAATCATATTCAAGATGAACAAGAGAAGTGACAATATAGGAAGATCAATTTCTATAGATGGAGATCTTGCAAATCAACCCAAAGAGATAGACCGAAAGGACAAGCATGAACAAGGAAGTCCAAGCAAGCTCATTCAATCACCAGACCCAAGCGATCATCAATCTTAGGTTGAATGGAGATAAAATTCAAGTGTGGTTTGCAAAGGGTTTTCAAATACTACTTTTAAAGTGCACTTTTACAAAGAAATTTCAAAACCACAACTTAAGCCGTTTAGTTTCTCAAGTTATATCATTTAAAAGGGGATTAAAAAATCTACAAAAT
Source organism: Tasmannia lanceolata (assembly GCF_043159265.1). NCBI lineage: Eukaryota > Viridiplantae > Streptophyta > Magnoliopsida > Canellales > Winteraceae > Tasmannia > Tasmannia lanceolata. The sequence goes on along the minus strand of NW_027518696.1, from coordinate 20,071,901 downwards.
TGAGCCAAAACTGGTTTAAAACCTTCCCAAAGCTTAAGTGTGAATCACACAAAAAATGGGAGGAGTTTCAAATGAAAAACAACAAGTTCCGGGAACCAGATCTTGGACTGGACCTCTGGTCCATCATATGGCAGACAACTTAGGTTCTGGTCACAACCAGATGATGGACGAAACGTCTGGTCTTCCATTTGGTCTACATTTTGTCACGACCAGACGTTTGGTGCGGCAAAAGAAACTAGTCGTTGGGAGTAGGACTAGTAGTATTTTTTACTTTTCTCGCTCAAAAAAGACCATTTTACCCCCCAACGCTTATATTCTTGTTTGGCCTATATATGTGATTAACAACACCATTTAAACAGTTTCATAACTTAGGAAAATATATTTACAAGTAATTAAAGAATTTCCAAGGCTTTTGCAAAAGTTCCTCTTCTTCCTTGCTTTTAAACCTTGCAATCTCTTTAAAGAAGATCTCCATAAGCTTACTTGCAATCTATTCTATGAAGAACCATTCTAGCTTACTTGCCATCAACAATCTTGAAGATCTCCCAAGCTTACTTGCAACTTCACCATTGGAGAAGTTCTCACCAAGCTTATTTGTAAAACCATTTGGAGGAGAACTCATTGTATTGAAGAGGTTTATATGCCTTAGTAGAAGGCAATAACACATTGTATTTTGAAGAAGATAAAAAGTGGTGGAAGGGCACCGTTCTTAAATCCTTTGAAGTGTAAAAGCTTGTAAGAAGGGCCCGCATTCGGCCGTCTCAAGGAGGATAACAATAGTGGATTTCGTCAAGGATATTAACTTGAGAAGAGTGAAGCAGGTCTTGGAGTTTTAAGACTGGACAACTATAAATCCTTGTGTGGTATCTCTTCAATTACTCTTTCCTTTCTTCTCATTTACTTTGTGGTTGTTGCTTCTTTTGTTTTTATTTATCTAACCACTATTAATCAAAGATTAATTAATAAGTGTTAGCAAACTTGTAAAAAGTTGTAAAAGAGATGGTATTCAGTTAATGAGGACTGCCCACATCTTTTTGCTATTTTATGTAAATTGTGATGCCCATATCTAGAAAATAACATTTACAAGAATCTGCTCTCACAGTCCACTAGCTAGGTTAGCTACTAGCAAATGAAAAAAATAGGCGTGGCAAGTAGCAATCATCACTACAAGAAATCAAGTTTTACTGGCATTCTTGACCACTGGTAAAGTCTAAAACCCACCAAGATAGGTTTTACAGGCATTCATTAAACCGCCAATAATGGCTCTGTCCCTAGAAGTCTCAAACTGTGACTATTCTATTCACTTCCGTCGGTATATATCCAATTTTATTTTTCTTAAATAAAAAAATTATATATTTTTTTTAAAATGAAATAATTTTATCTGCAGTCATTACTCCTGATAAATGCCAATTTTTTTTAGAAAAAATCTTTTTTAAAATTATATTTAAAAAAGAGAAGAAGATGCCCTTTATTGGTAGTCAATAGTCAAGACCTCGTAAAAAGACATTTTTTAAAAATAAAAAACTATTTTTAATTAATTTCCTAGTTTAATTTGTTTTAGGCTTACTTTTTGTATTGATACCAGTTTACATTTTGTAATGCACCTGCTCCTGCATCGGGAGTTAGGAGTCTCAGTCCGTCCCTGTATTACTCGAAAGGAAGTCTTATTGGACCCCTTTGGGAATTCATTCTTCTTTGCGGCCCCCGCCTCAATCCTAATAGATTCTGAGCTTATTCTGAGGCACCAAACCAGACATGGAATATGAAACCTAAACCCGAGGGGATGGTCGATCGAATCATTTATGGGGTGCGCATTCCTCAATCTTTAAGATATACAATAGGTCGGACTAAGAGACCTCGTCGATTGACATATTTAACCTAGCCTTCCTTCAAATAAGGACTTGGCCCTGCCAGCTTGCCTGAGACTTAGATTTTGGAGTGAGCCATCTAACGCCGGTGAAGAGAGATCGATGCTATGAGAAACCCCCGCAAATTATGTTATGTCCAAGCCCGTCCCTCCCCAATCCTCGTTTTATAGAGATGCCTACACAATTCTAATAGTAAAAGGGGCAGATGCCGGAACATGCTTAGCTTACTTGTCGGTCTAGAAGCCGATGGTTGGGCTAAACCCACCTCAACCACAACATGCTAATCGCCAATTTCCGAATAATGCCCCACCTTATGATAGAAACCCGCAATGAGTGGAGGGCAATCTCGCATAGAAGCAGGTTCTATTCACCATTGCACCCCTACCGAATCACGATTCAAATTATATGAAAAGACCGACATACACCGGGTAGAGGGACTGAAAGCAGATATGGATGGTTTTGCTTTGTCCTGGTATGGATTTGGCAGTCTACTACTGCGGTCGCTACCTTCCCTCAAAGTCCATTTCGATTCCAAACCCCTCCTCAAGCATTCCAACCACCTCAAGCGGTCCTAATTCAGCCTACTTTCATCGCAACAACCCCAACCTTCCTTTAATCCAGCGACGCCCTCAAGCGGCCCGAATTGGCCTACTGCCCTACTGGATAAGGCAACAGACAAGGCCAGTAGGGCAGTAGGGCCAATTCCCTTTTGAACTATCTTTATTGATCCCAAATTGTTTATTTGCTTTCCTGGGTCCTGATCGAGAAGAGTGGAATTGAAAGATCTTCGTAGCTTGAGTAGCTAAAGGAAGTGAGAACTAACTCGACCATAGGGAGAGGGGTTGCTTTCTTCAATCTTCAATAAGTAATCAAGAATCTTAGGCCTCCGGGGACTAGCTTCGCGAGACCATATCATAGCCCCTGTGCGCCTAATGAAGAGTTAGAACTACTGCTACCGTGGAATTTACGATCACACATGAGTACTCGCCTTCCAAAAAAAGCGGCTGCTAATTGGCACTAATGCTAATGGGGACCATCGATCAGGAAGGACTTTGGAGACTTCGATACAAGAGATAAGGAAGTTCGTCGACGTTATATTCATCTTCCCTACTGGAATTTAGTGGAAGCCCCAGAAATGCTTCATTTTGCTTCCTAAGAAAGAGGAATGATGATAAGAACTCTGGAAAGACTTCATCCACTAAAGGATCCAGTGTCACCGATAAATAGAAATCCAACAACACGGCAGGGGGGATCCCACTTTCAGAGGACAAGGAATTAGTCATAGTCTGCCAAGAGGGCTTAAAAGCGCCTAAGGATTTTCTGTCATCGTCCTTCATTAAGTTACATAGTTGTTTTAACACCAGGAGTCTCTTTAGGCAGTCCCGTGAAACAAGTTCTCCCTCAAGGGGTCTTAAGCTTCAGAAACCTTACCAGTTTTTCTACCTTGTCGAGTCTACGAAGCTTTGCTTCTTGTAGTCGGCCCGTAATGCCCTCAACAGAAGCAAAGCAATTCTTGAGATTGTTATTATATATTCCTCAGTAATCCGCCTCCTTTCCTATTCCTAGATATTGCGTGTTTTTGTAGTCAGAATATGACCTCTCGCCAGCGTGTTATTATGCTAAAGAAGGCTAGCTTACCGCACCGCAGGCGGACGCATGGTAGCATTCGTGGTGGTGCTACAGGGATCTTCTTCGCGTATGTGCTTGTTCCTGTTTTGTTTGTTATCTTATTTGTCAGCCGTTCATCATAAAAAGATGTCCATAACCGTGATTAAAGGCAAGGTTATCGACGAAATGACCTTGCCTTTAGTCATTAGGATGAGTGGCTAAAGCTCCCCGGTTGGGGGATTCATGAGATACGGTTGAACCCAAATCCGTGGCAGGTCGTGGAAACATCTTTCTCCGGCTAGAGGTTGCTCAATATCTGCCAAGCCCACCCAGGCGATCCGACCATCCATCGGCTGGGTCATCAGGCTAGGACCTTCGTACCTTTCCCTTATACGAAGAAGATCAAGAGGGGCCCGAAGAGGAGTAGTCACTAAGGTTTCAGCTGGTCGAGTGACAACATAGCCCCCTCAACGTAGTAGTAGTGTACAACGTAATAGCCTATGGGCTCCGGTAAACAAGCTAACCATTAGTGGAAATGAGAAGAACTTTCTTTAAATAGGATGTAATCACCCGCGAGAGTCTTCTAAAACTCTCTGCCATCTGATCGGCGCAATCTCCAATAGTCGGGTGAATAGTTGCTGCATTGTGAGCTTAATAAAGCTTCCAATTCCTGGTATGCCCGTCATACACACGGATAAGGATACTGCTTCAATCAACAACATCCATTGATAATAAGAGAACAAAACACCCAAAATCTAGAATGTGAATTAATCTACAAATAAACCATGTCACGCCCCGAACCCAAAATCCCGGGTCCGGCACACGTGACAGCCGCCGCACGCCCATAGGGTCACCCCCACAAGCATGCAAGGCTTCCTCAGTACCAACTATTCTCAATATTCAGATCGATTAATAAATGCGGAAATTTTAGTCTCAATTAAAGCTCCAATGAAATATATCTATAGCTCCATAATTATAAATCCAACAACAATTATTCCAGGACAATCACCTTAATAAAATAACAAAAGTTTCTAAATTGGAATAATGAAATAAAGAAGGAAATCTCCTAGGCTCCAATCCAAGTGCCTGATCTCAGCAAGTCTACTGCCGCTCCTCTGTATCTGAAAATTGTTAAACCACATAATGAGCTAACAGTCGAGCCGGTTTTCCAAATCCAAGCCAGCTAGTTGGAAAACAAAAAGAATGCTTGTGCGGAAAAGAAGTAACATGCCATAAAATTTTAGTCTATGCAGAAATTGATAAGAAGCAAGAAAATCATTTCTACATAAGCTACATAAGAAAAATACATGTTTTTACAAAAACAGTTCCAACCACTCGGTTGTGCAGTTTTCCACTTTGAAAACAATGACAAAGAATATATATTTTCAAACACTTGGTTTTGCATTTTTCCACTTGGAAATCAAATACTTAACAGTCTTCTCTGTGGCCATTTTCCAACCTTATTGGCAAATAGCGTAACCCAAGGTGAACACTCGTTCGCAGGACTCACAGGTCCTAAAGTGCGCAATGTAATATTATCAATAGCCAGAGGACTCCCTACTGGCCACCCGAGATCAACCTTACGGGTAAATAAACTCGACCGGTCTACGTGATCACGTCCAGTGTACTCACGCACTGGCAGGTTGGGCACTAGATCCCCACCAGAGATCAAACTTACTGGCGGAATCCATTCCATACCAAGACTGTATCCAAATATAGAGAGAAGCAATTTAATGTTTGCAATACCGTGCCGTAAATTTTGTAGACGTTTCAAACCATGGGGGGCTCCCCCATTCAAATCCATTGAAACCATGTCATAAATAGAATGCTTTTCAATAGTGTTTCATGAATTTGAGTTTCCAAAATCATGTTACTCACAAAGCTTCTTCTCTTTTTTTTGTATAAATAAGAAAGCATATTAAGACTAACGCATTTCATGGATAATGACAATTCAACCATTTAGTATGACATGCTAAAAGAAAATAATTAAGAAACCTTTCCAAAACAAGTTCCATATAATGGACTGTAATAAAAGCTTGCAACAAATCTAAGTATATGAAATATACGTAATACACTGACATAGGGTAGGATCACCTACCTTATGCACTATCTCCAGAAATTTCCTTTGCAAGGTCAAGTCCCACTAAGATCTTCCTAGAGCGTAGAGAGATGTGATGTAAAGTAAGAGGCTGAAAGGAAATAAAAACCTAGAGTTATATAGGACTGTTGAGGTGGGAAAAACACACTCATAAATGTTAGTTAAAAGAACTGTTTGCAATAGTTTCGCTTTCTGAACTTGTGGCTATGAAAGCAAGGCACATGACCATTAATGGGTTTTTGAAACAAACGGTAGTTGGTGATGGAGAGAACTTCCAAGAACTGGTTTACTAATGCTAATGACAGCCTCAATGGGCATCAACCTAACGACTAGTAGTAGGCTTTGGAGATTAAAACAAATAAAACAAGGGCTGCTGTCAACTAAGAATGTGTTGTTGGCTGATCAAGAAATGAGCAGCCAGTTAGCTTGTGTTAAAGGACATCAAGGTAATGAGATTGGTTGATACAACTAAGAAAATATAGTGAGGCTGCGAGGTTGGTATCAAGGCAAAGAAAAACATAAAACATGATGTAGGATTTTCACTTTTGTAGCAGTGTACTAACCTGGATTGCAATGCGAGAAGAGATAGTAGATGTTGCAGTCACTTTGTCCTATTGAAGCATGAAGAGATGATGAAATTGTTAAAGGAAAGACTCTAATGGCTGGCGACGATTCAGCAATATACTTGTTGAAGTTTTGACTAAAAGCGGCTACTTTTGCAAGTGCTACGAGTTCTAAAAATTCTAAACTTTTGCAAGATGTTTGGTCATTAAAGACGAGGACAACAAGATGGTGGAAAGTGGTTTATTTACCGGGCAGTAATAGCAGTTTGCAGAGGTTCTAGGACTGGTTTGCCGTGGTTTCCAGGGCTGATTATAGACTTCGGAAGTGCTGTAGAACTTGGTCTTCCAGGAGAGTTTCAATCATCCCGATGGCCTCAAACACCACCTATATTCCTTCTTTCTAAAGCCCACAAACATCCAACTTCCATGCAATGAAAGGAGGAGAGTGGAGAGAAAAGGTAGTAGCCTAGGAAAGTTCCAAATTCCCATACGTTTTGAGTAGAGTAATAGTCTCAAAATCATTCTTGGTGCTGATATGTAAAGTAAGAGTAGTAACCTACCAACTTTAAGCCAAGTAAAGAAGGAATATGCTAATGGACTAAGTAACTTACCACTCTAGAAGAATGTATAAGAGGAAATTGCTTAAGCCAAAAGACACTTGCATCCTAATTGAGGCAAGGAAAAAGGAACTTACTGAGAAACAAAAAGCTCATACCATTCTCTCTCCATGAATCACCACACACTACACATGCATTTTAAAACATGGAAATCTCAGCCGTGTAGGCACTCCTATATATAGAAGGGATGAATTCTAATCTTCTGTCTTTACTAAAATAAGGATTTCTACTGCATAAAAAAATCCATAAAAATATACTCATATGGAACGTTCACACATAAATAGAGGTGCTTCCCTTTTTGGTTTGCAAGGTGCCAACTCAATTCAATGCATTAGGTTGGTATAATTCCTAATTAGGCTTAATAATTCAAGAGGCATGGATCGTTTACTTGGCCTCTTACATTCTCAAAATGGTTTGAATTTCTAATGTGGCAAAATTCTGTAGGGTTTCTTTCCTAATTTACCCACCTAGTAACTGATAATGACACCCCATTATATGCAAATACCCATATGCTCAACTATGATAATGACACCCGTTCCAAACAAATAGTTGTAAGCTAAAAATTGATAACGACACCCATTAGAAAACAAATAGCTAATTTGATAAGGACAACTATATATAAAAACAATGATTACTTGGAACCGGGTATTACAAACCATCTGTAAAATGTGGACAAAAATACTAGCAAGAAGGACGCAAGAACAAACTTCCTATCTTCAACTCTATCTATGAAGAACGTTGTTGTATATCACATGGTCTAAGCAATCAAGTTCCACATGCAACTTACTCCAGATCAGCATAGTCACAAAATATGTGTTGCTACTATAGAATGTAGGTGAATTAGCTCCTCAGTCATGTTTTAACATTTCAAGATATTCAACTTTTAATACATGCCTAAAAGGGAGCTTAGTTACGTATTTGGCTACTAACTAACATGATTTTGTGCGACCCAAATGAGGTTGTTTAAACTTGACACTTTTAAGGGCTCAATTTCAGGATGTTTGAATAGCTTTATGCTTTCACCATTTCAAATTACAAATAGACTACAATCTCTAAGTAAACTTAATTTACAAGTCACCAAAAAGATTTTAAACAGTGCATATCCAATGATGTAGGGTAGATGCGTACTCGATGCTTTAGTGTTGCAAGGGAATTGGTTCCCGGTTGTGAGTGTAAATCCCGACATTGTCGTAGACTGTGGTAACTGAATTCTTCCTCAATATGAGTGCCGAAACTCGCCCAAAGCCTTGGAGTCATGCATTCAAAAGTAAGTCATGCTTCAATTAACTGCTTCCTAGGTACTTTAATCCCAAATTCAATATCAGGTCATTCAAAGAAATGGACGGTGGGGAATGGTTTTATATTCAACCTGACTAGCTGCTCATTCCAAGTCAAGGAACACAGTTGGGCAAGTTTTCTCTTGCAACAAATTCACACAAGAACATTGAGCTTCTGACTTGTATGATTTTTTCTTGTTTTTGTAAAAAACAGCACATTCCAAGTAATAGGTCACAAAATTTCCCCTTCCTTTGTACCAACAGTAAGTTGAGGATTTGGACATTTACAACTTTCTATACGACTGATTTTTCCTACCCATGTCAAATGGAGATGAATGTTTCACCACTATGGCTCTTGGATGCACTTCTTTATGTGTCTTCTAGGTTTTTGAAATTGGGAATCAATCTAGGCAGAATCTATCTGCTGCCAGATCTCAAATAGCTTGCATTGATCGAATGATCCCAAAACTAAGGAGTCAGGCTTGAAACTTTTGTAGGATTATGGATATGCATGAGGAAATTGTGAATAACGATTTTTATCTCTCCCTTTTGAGGAGTCCGAGCAGTTACCGAAGAATGAGTCTCTTCCTTCTGAGGAGTCCGATCTGCTACTAGAGAAAGAATCTCTTCATTTCGAGGAGTGTGAGTAGTTAGAGGAGAACAAAAAAGCTGACATCTGACAAGTCGGTGACAACAAAAGCAGTAGAAAAATAGAAGTATAAGAATTGTAGAAAAGAATGGAGAAAGCTCGAATTATGCTACAAGGCCTCTAGGATCAAAACAAAGGTAAAGAGGTCACCATTGATTCTGATAAGCAGATGCAATATAAAGAACGGGCGTTGAAAAGATTTCCCGTGAGCAAGAAGGAATACAAAATTACATGCTGAAATGATGGATATCTACAAATCTCAAGGGTTAGTCTACTAATTCATCCCTGAAAAATGTAAGCCAGTGGGTGGGTCATCGGATAACCTACGAAAATGCCATTCTATTCGAACTCTTAGCGATTGCCACTAGACTGTTCCGATCAAACTTCAAATTTCCTTCCACCATGGTCATAGATTATCCCATGCCCACCCACTGGCTTACCTTTTATGAGGATGTTTCAGTAGAGTAATTCTTTAGCGTTTTAGATATCCATCATTTTCAGCATGTATTTTAGTATACCGTCCTGCGCCAGGCACATTTCTTAAGGTGCGCATGTTCTTGACATTGCTTCTGCTTAGCTAAATCGATGGTGACCTCCTTCCCTTTGCTCTGATCCTTGAGGCATTGTAGCAGAAATCGATCTTTTTATATTCTCTTCTCCAATTCTTCTACTTCTAATTCCTCTTCACAGCTTTCACTATCTTCGACTTGTGAGATGTTGGCTCGTAACATATTAGCTTGCTTCTCGGGTAACTGCTGAAACTCATCGGAAGGAAGAGACAGAAAATCAATACTGACATCTAACAATTCGGCGACTCCAAGAATAGTAGAACAAATAGAAGTAGAAGAATTGTAGAAGACAATGGAGAAAGCTCGAATTATGCTACATGGCCACTAGGATCGGAACAAAGGTAAAGAGGTCACCGTTGATTCTGCTAAGCAGATGCAATATAAAGAAGGGGTGCTGAAAAGATTTCACGGGCGCAAGAAGGCATACTAAATTACTTGCTGAAAATGATGGATATCTACAAAGCTCAAGGGTGAGTCTACTAAATCATCCCTGAAAAATGTAAGCCAGTGGGTGGGTCATCGGATAACCTACGAAAATGCCATTCTGTTCAAACTCTTAGCAATTGCCTTTAGACTGTTCCGATCAAACTTCACCTTTTCATTCCACCATGGTCGTAGATTATCCTATGCCCACCCAATGGCTTACCTTTTATGAGGATGTTTCAATAGAGTAATTCTTGAGCTTTGTAGATATTCATCATTTTCAGCAAGTATTTTAGTATTCTGTCCTGCGCTGGGAACATTTCTTTCGGTGTGCATGTACTTGAGATTGCTTCTACTAAGCTGAATCGATTGTCACCTCCTTCCCTTTGCTTTGATGCTTGAGGCATATCAGCAGAAATTGATCTTTCTATATTCTCTTCTCCAATTCTTCGACTTGTGAGATGTTGGCTAGTAACCACATTAGCTTGCTTCTCGGGTAAGTGCTCAAACTCCTCGGAAGGAAGAGACAGAAAATCAATATTCACGTTATACACAATTTCTTCATGGATTTTAATGATCTTACAAAAGTTTCATGCCCAAGTTCTCACTTTTGCGTTCTTCGATCTGGTAATCCTTTCTAGTCCCCTCCTGCAAAACAAGAAGAAATTGACTCGGATAAAAAATGATCAATCGAATGAAATTGAGATATCTTTCGTAAATAAATTCAGCAACTAAGAAGTTCGTATCCCCTAGAGAAATCCATAAATGTATTAAAAAGTTTAGAAATAAATCTCATTCCAGCACTTTTGCATGTCTCCAATAAATATGAATCCATATATAGTATATGAAGAAATCATCATTGAAGGATGCATACCATGCAGCTAGGAAAAAAAGAACCAATTTGGTTATGAAATTTAATACTACAAATAGCTTGCATATTAATAGCACAAACATCATGCATATAATAAAGGAGAACATTTTCGTAACACATAGATGCATTAAAAATGGGAATACATAAAATAAGCCAAGATAGCAAATCGAACATGCAAATAGATCTCACGAAAAAAATCTCGACAGAGATAACCAAATCTTGTTGCAATAACAAATCTTCCGCATGGCCAAACATTATTACTCCCACGAAGAACGCTGGTGTCCCATAATGTTTGTACCAGACTACTATACAGATTCCGATACCGATTCGATGAAAATGTGCCGTAAAACTGGGTCCAAGAAAAAAGATCACCTTAAAGGAAACATCCTCACACAAAATTGAAAGCTTCAGAATCTCAGGTCTGCAAAACAAAAAAGCATCCAAATATTATACTAAGTAAAAAAACAAAAATGCAATCTAGCATTACATATTTAAAAGACGAAATGACAAATGACGTAGAAAAGCATAAAAACACACACACACACACACATACACACACCCACACCCACACCCACACACACACATATACATATAAAAATCATAAAATAAAATCCAATTAATTAAATCAAGACTGATGACATTTCAGCTGACAGAAACAATACCAAGAAAAAGGACAAAGAAAGAGAAAAAAGAGACAAAAGCGAAATAGTTGGGAAAATGGGGAAATTAAAATTGACATGAGCAGACAAAGATATGGATATAAGGGCTTCATAGATCTTTCAGAAGAACACATAAGATAAATGATGAAAGAATTGTCAGAAAATAAAAAAAGTTAAAAAAAGAGCTTGGAAACCAGAGAGGATTTATATGCAACCATGTCTAGGGCACGGTTTCCTTCAATAAATCTTTCTCTCCCAGCTCAGCTGATTTATGTTCATTCAAGCTTTCATTCCAAGCTCAGCTCTAAACACTAGAGGTAAAAGAGCAGAAGAACTTCTAAGGAGAGAGAAAAATAAGAGGAACATGAGCTTCCCGGAAGGTTATTTAACTATAGAAAGGCGAATGATAGTTGAAATTACCAAAATACCCTCCACCCTCAGTGTCTTTGACTAACGATTGTGATTAGATTTTTGAAGCTAGTGTTTATCTTACCACGTAATGAACTTACCATGTATAAAACAAAAGTCTAACATGCGCTTTGGAGCATGTAAGCCGTCCAAGCGCATTATGATGGATGGGATCTTTCCTTGTTCATTAAATCATACTGTTTGCTTATCTGGCTATTCTACCAAATATAGACCGTCTTTAGGTAATGAGGACTGCCAATTAATATCCACATCTTTTGATATTTCATGTAAATTTTATTGGGGATTTTGTCGCCCATATTTAGGAAACAAGATATACAAGAATCTGCTCTCACACAACTAGTCAGGTTAGCTACAAGCAATTAAAAAAAGAGACACATGGCAAGTAACAATCATCACTACAAGAAAACTGGGTTTTACGAGTGATCTTGACTGTTGATAAAAGTCTCAAAAATCACCGGGGTAGGTTGTACTGCTGTTTAATAAACCCTAGGTATTACCGGCATTTTCCTTTTCTTTCGGTAAAAAACTAAGTTTGCCAGCGGTCCAAATAGACACTATTCAATTTATTTTTGGCGGTATATTTTTTTTTCCATAGAATTTTGAAAAAGAATTTTTTTTTACCGGTAGTCATGACCATCGGTAAAGGTAATTTTTTAAAAGAAATAGTTTTTTTTTTAATTAATTTTTCTAAGAAAACAAGGTTCCTCTATCGGAGGTCATGACCACCTATAAAAGACAATTTTTTTTCAAAAACGAAAAATTTTAATTAGTTTCCTAGCATAATTTGTAGTAGCTTTATTTTTTATATTGACAGCATTTTACATTTTGCAATGCACTAGTAGCTTCTAACCAATTGTAGAATCGTTAATGACATAATAATTGTGATTGTTAGCCCAAGGGTTCCCATTAGTGGCCCTAATAATAGTTTTGATGATAACAAACCCAGATTGATCAAAATAGGTTTTTACTAATGATTTGAGCTTGTTAAGATTGTCCAGACTGTTAGTGGCACAAAGAAGGACAATTCAAATTAAAATAAAACCAAAGAAAATCAAAGTCAGGTCCACAACTAACAACCCTGAAAGATGAACCTAGTTGAAGATCAAGCAAGACAAGCCAAGATTCAAGACCATAGAACATGAACCAAGTTGAAGCTCAATCATATTCAAGATGAACAAGAGAAGTGTCAATATAGGAAGATCAATTTCTATTGATGGAGTTCTTGCAAATCAACCCAAAGAGATAGACCGAAAGGACAAGCATGAACAAGGAAGACCAAGCAAGGTCATTCAACCACCAGACCCAAGCGATCATCAATCTTAGGTTGAATGGAGATAAACATTAAGTGTGGTTTGCAACGGGTTTTCAGATACTACTTTTAAAGTGCACTTTCACAAAGAAATTTCAAAAGCGCAACTTAAGCCGTTTTGTTTCTCAAGTTATATCATTTAAAAAGGGACTAAAAAATCTACAAAAATGAGCCAAAACTAGTTTAAAACTTTCCCAAAGCTTAAGTGTGAATCACACAAAAAATGGGAGGAGTTTCAAATGAAAGACAACAAGTTCTGAGAACCAGATCTTAGACTAGACCTCTGGTCCATCATCAGGCAGACAACTTAGGTTCTGGTCGCAACCAGATGATGGACCAAACGTCTGGTCTTCCATTTGGTCTACATTATGTCACGACCAGACGTTTGGTGCGGCAAAAGAAACTAGTCGTTGGGAGTAAGGACTAGTAGTATTTTTTAATTTTCTTGCTTTAAAATGACCATTTTACCCCCCTACGGTTATATTCTTGTTTGGCCTATATATGTGATTAACAACACCATTTAAACACTTTCATAACTTAGGAAAATATATTTACAAGTAATTAAAGAATTTCCAAGGCTTTTGCAAAAGTTCCTCTTCTTCCTTGCTTTTAAACCTTGCAATCTCTTTAAAGAAGATCTCCATAAGCTTACTTGTAATGTATTCTACGAAGAACCACTAAAGCTTACTTGCCATCAACAATCTTGAAGATCTCCCAAGCTGACTTGCAACTTCACCATTGGAGAAGTTCTCACCAAGCTTATTTGTAAACCCATTTGGAGAAGAACTCATTGTATTGAAGAGGTTTATATGCCTTAGTAGAAGGCAATAACACAATGTATTTTGAAAAAGATAAAAAGTGGTGGAAGGGCACCGTTCTTAAATCCTTTGAAGTATACAAGCTTGTAATAAGGGCCCGGACAACTATAAATCCTTGTGTGGTATCTCTTCTATTACTCTTTCCTTTCTTCTCATTTACTTTGTGGTTGTTGCTTCTTTTGTTTTTATTTATCTAACCAATATTAATCAAAGATTAGTTAATAAGGGGTGCGCATTCGTCAATATTTAAGATATATAATAGGTCAGACTAACAGACCTCGTCAATTGACGTATTGAACCAAGCCTTCCTTCAAATAAGGACTTGGTCCTGCCTGCTTGGCTGAGTCTTGGATTTGGTAGTGAGCCATCTAACGCCGGTGAAGAGAGATCGCCGCTATGAGAAACCCCCGCAAATTCTGTTATGTCCAAGCCCTTCCCTCCCCAATCCTCGGTTTATAGAGATGCCTACTCAATTCTAATAGTAAAAGGGGCAGATGCCGGAACATGCTTAGCTTACATGTCGGTCCAGAAGCCGATGGTTGGGTTAACCCACCTCAACCACAACATGCTAAACCCCAATTTCCAAATAATGCCCCTCCATATGATAGAAACCCGCAATGAGTGGAGGGCAATCTCGCATAGAAGTAGGTTCTGTTCACCACTGCACCCCTATCGAATCACGATTCAAAGTATATGAAAAGACCGACATACACTGGGTAGAGGGACTGAAAGCAGATATGGATGGTTTTGCTTTGTCCTGGTATGGATTTGGCAGTCTGCTACTGCGGCCGCTGCCTTCCCTCAAAGTCCATCTCGATTCCAAACCCCTCCTCAAGCATTCCAACCACCTCAAGCAGTCCTAATTCAGCCTACTTTCATCGCAACAACCCCAACCTTCCTTTAATCCAGCGACGCCCTCAAGCGGCCCGAATTGGCCTACTGCCCTACTAGATAAGGCGACAGACAAGGCCAGTAGGGCCAATTCCCTTTCAAACTATCTTTATTGATCCCAAATTGTTTATTTGCTTTCCCGAGTCCTCACCGAGAAGAGTGGAATTGAAAGATCTTCGTAGCTTGAGTAGCTAAAGGAAGTGAGAACTAACTCGACCATAGGGAGAGGGGTTGCTTTCTTCAATCTTCAATAAGTAATCAAGGATCTTAGGCATCCGGGGACCGGCTTCGCTAGACCATAACAAAGCCCCTGTGCTCCTAATGTAGAGTTAGAACTACTGCTACCGTGGAATCCGCGATCACACATGAGTACCTCGCCTTCCAAAAAAAGTGGCTGCTAATTGGCACTAATGCTAATGGGGACCATCGATCAAGAAGGACTTTGGAGACTTCGATACAAGAGATATGGAAGTTCCTCGAAGTTATATTCATCTTCCCTACTGACATTTAGTGGAAGCCCCAGAAATGCTTCATTTTGCTACCTAAGAAAGAGGAATGGTGATAAGAACTCTGGGAAGACTTCATCCACTAGAGGATCCAGTGCCACCGATAAATAGAAATCAAACAACACGGCAGGGGGGCTCCCACTTTCAGAGGACCAGGAATTGGTCATAGTCTGCCAAGAGGGCTTAAAAGCGCCTAAGGATTTTCTGTCATAGTCCTTCATTAAGTTACATAGTTGTTTTAACACCAGGAGTCTCTTTAGGCAGTCCCGTGAAACAAGTTCCCCCTCAAGGGGTCCTAAGCTTCAGAAACCTTACCAGTTTTTCCACCTGGTCGAGTCTACGAAGCTTTGCTTCTTGTAGTCGGCCCGTAATGCCCTCAACAGAAGCAAAGCAATTCTTGAGATTGTTATTATATATTCCTCAGTAATCCGCTTCCTTTCCTATTCCTAGCTATTGCGTGTTTTTCTAGTCAGAATATGACCTCTCGCTAGCGTGTTATTATGCTAAAGAAGGCTAGCTTACCGCACCCCAGGCGGACGCGAGGTAGCGTTCGTGGTGGTGCTTCAGGGATCTTCTTTGCGTATGTGCTTGCTCCTGTTTTGTTTTTTATCTTATTTGTCAGCCGTTCATCATAAAAAGATGTCCATAACCCTGACTAAAGGCAAGGTTATGGACGAAATAACCTTGCCTTTAGTCATTAGGGTGAGTAGCTAAAGCTCCCCAGTTGGGGCATCCATGAGTTATGGCTGAACCCAAATCCGTGGTAGGTCATGGAAACATCTTTCTCGGGCGATCCGACCATCCATCGGCTGGGTCATCAGGCAAGGACCTCCGTACGTTTCACTTATACGAAGAAGATCAAGAGGGGCCCGAAGAGGAGTAGTCACTAAGGTTTCAGCTGGTCGAGTGACAATATAGCCCCCTCAACGTAGTAGTAGTGTACTATGTAATAGCCTATGGCCTTCCGTAAACAAGCTAACCATCAGTGGAAATGAGAAGAACTTTCTTTAAATAGGATGTAATTACCCGCGAGAGTCTTCTAAAACTCTCTACCATCGAATCAGCGCAATCTCCAATAGTCGGGTGAATAGTTGCTGCATGGTGAGCTTAGTAAAGCTTCCAATTCCTGCTATGCCCGGCATACGCACGGATAAGGATACTGCTTCAATAATAAGAACTAGTAATTTTTTTGAATGATATGTAACCATTGTATATTTTGTTTAAGTTATGTGATTGTTGAAGTAAAAGACCTTAGGGCTTCAATCAACAATATCCATTGATAATAAAAGAACAAAACATCCACAATCTACAATGTGAATTAATCTACAAATAAACCATCTGTAAAATGTGGACAAAAAAACTAGCAAAAAGGAAGCGAGAACAAACTGACTATCTTCAACTCTTTGTATGAAGAACATTGTTGTATATCTCAAGGTCTAAGCAATCAAGTTCCACATGCAACTTACTCCAGATCAGCATAGTCACAAAATATGTGCTACTACTATAGACTATAGGTGAATTAGCTCCTAGCTCAGTCATGTTTTAACATTTAAAGATATTCAACTTTTAATACATGCTTAAAAGGAACCTTAGTTACGTATTTGGCAACTAAGTAACATGATTTTGTGCGACCCAAATGAGGTTGTTTAAACTTGACACTTTTAAGGGCTCAATTTCATCTTGTTTGATTCGCTTTATGCTTTAACAATTTCAAATTACAAATAGGCTACAATCTTGAAGTAAACT
>NW_027518696.1:19892500-20050000 GCF_043159265.1 Tasmannia lanceolata | reverse complement strand
GAGGTAAAAGAGCAGAAGAGCTTCTAAGGAGAGAGAAAAATAAGAGGAACATGAGCTTCCCGAAAGGTTATTTAACTATAGAAAGGGGAATGATACTTGAAATTACCAAAATACCCTCCACCCTCAGTGGTGCTCGGATCTAGAGCACAATGTAAGTTGTCATCCATAAGATCTCAATAGTCTATTGGCTCGTTGGCCAAATTATGATCGTCCTCTTTGTCTTCGACTAACGATTGTGATTAGAATTTTGAGCTAGTGTTTATCTTACCACGTAATGAACTTACCATGTATAAAACAAAAGTCTAACATGCGCTTTGGAGCATGTAAGCCGTCCAAGCGCATTATGATGGATGGGATCTTTCCTTGTTCATTAAATCATACTGTTTGCTTATCTGGCTTTTCTACCAAATATAGACCGTCTTTAGTTAATGAGGACTGCCGATTAATATCCACATCTTTTGATATTTCATGTAAATTTTATTGGGGATTTTGTCGCCCATATTTAGGAAACAAGATATACAAGAATCTGCTCTCACACTCAACTAGCCAGGTTAGCTACAAGCAATTAAAAAAAGAGACACATGGCAAGTAACAATCATCACTACAAGAAAACTGGGTTTTACGAGTGATCTTGACTGTCGATAAAAGTCTCAAAAATCACTGGGGTAGGTTGTACTGCTGTTTAATAAACCCTAGGTATTACCGGCAATTTTCTTTTCTTTCGGTAAAAAACTAAGTTTGCGAGCCGTCCAAATAGACACTATTCAATTTATTTTTGGCGGTATATCTTTTTTTTCAATAGAATTTAAAAAAAGAATTTTTTTTACCGATAGTCATGACCATCAGTAAAGGTAATTTGTTAAAAGATAGTTTTTAAAAAAATTAATTTTTCTAAGAAAACAAGGTTCCTCTGTCGGAGGTCATGACCACCTATTAAAGACATTTTTTTTTCAAAAACGAAATTTTTTAATTAGTTTCATAGCATAATTTGTAGTAGCTTTATTTTTTATATTGACACCATTTTACATTTTGCAATACACTAGTAGCTTCTAACCAATTGTAGAATCAATAATGACATGATAATTGTTATTGTTTGCCCAAGGGTTTCCATTAGTGGCCCTAATCATAGTTTTGATGATAACAAGCCCAGATTGATCAAAATAGGTTGTTACTAATGATTTGAGGTTGATAAGATTGTCCAGACTGTTAGTGGCACAAAGAAGGACAATTCAAATTAAAATAAAACCAAAGAAAATCAAAGTCAGGTCCACAACTAACAGCCCTGAAAGATGAACCTAGTTGAAGATCAAGCAAGACAAGCCAAGACTCAAGACCATAGAACATGAACCAACTTGAAGCTCAATCATATTCAAGATGAATAAGAGAATTTTCAATATAGGAAGATCAATTTCTATAGATGGAGCTCTTGCAAATCAACCCAAAGAGATAGATCGAAAGGAGAAGCATGAACAAGGAAGACCAAGCAAGCTCATGCAATCACCAGACCCAAGCGATCATCAATCTTAGGTTGAATAGAGATAAACTTCAAGTGTGGTTTGCAAAGCGTTTTCAAATACTACTTTTAAAGTGCACTTTTACAAAGAAATTTCAAAACCACAACGTAAGCCCTTCTGTTTCTCAAGTTATATCCTTTAAAAGGGGATTAAAAAATCTACAAAAATGAGCCCAAACTGGTTTAAAACCTTCCCAAAGCTTAAGTGCGAATCACACAAAAAATGGGAGGAGTTTCATATGAAAAACAACAAGTTCTGAGAACCAGATCTTAGACCAGACCTCTGGTCCATCATCTGGCAGACAACTTAGGTTCTGGTCGCAACTAGATGATGGACCAAACGTCTGGTCTTCCATTTGGTCTACATTCTGTCACGACCAGACGTTTGGTGCGGCAAAAGGAACTAGTCGTTGGGAGTAAGGACTAGTAGTATTTTTTACTTTTCTCGCTTAAAAAAGACCATTTTACCCCCCAACGGTTATATTCTTGTTTGGCCTATATATGTGATTAACAACACCATTTAAAGAGTTTCATAACTTAGGAAAATATATTTACATGTAATTTAAGAATTTCCAAGGCTTTTGCAAAAGTTCCTCTTCTTCCTTGCTTTTAAACCCTGCAATCTCTTTAAAGAAGATCTCCATAAGCTTACTTGCAATCTATTCTATGAAGAATCATTCAAGCTTACTTGCCATCAACAATCTTGAAGATCTCCCAAGCTTACTTGCAACTTCACCATTGGAGAAGTTCTCACCAAGCTTATTTGTAAACCCATTTGGAGAAGAACTCATTGTATTGAAGAGATTTATATGCCTTAGTAGAAGGCAATAACACATTATATTTTGAAGAAGATAAAAAGTCGTGGAAGGGCACCGTTCTTAAATCCTTTGAAGTGTAAAAGCTTGTAAGAAGGGCCCCCGCATTCAGCCGTCTCAAGGAGGATAACAATAGTGGATTTCCTCAAGGATATTAACTTGAGAAGAGTTGAAAATCCAAGGGTGGGCCCAATTGGCAACCTAAAAAGAGATTAGGTTGATACAAATAATATTTACCTTTTGAAATTTTAACCTAAAATATTTGAACTCTCCAATGAAGGATTAAGAGATCAAGGAATAAAACAATTTAAGCAAGTGAGTTAATTCTAAAGTGCAATGCAAATATAAAGCAAGAGACAAGAAAGAGTGCACCCGAGATTTTAAAGTGGTTCGGTCCTCAAACACACAAGGCCTACTCCACTCCACCGACCAAACCCGTTGATGGCTTCACTATTTGATCTTCTTAACCACGACGAAGATCGGTGCCAATTACAATCGCTTTAACCTTGGTGGCAATCCTCACCACGGAGAGAGGGCTTCGCTTCTCCGTACACTCGCCCAAATACAATGAAGGAACAATAGAAAAATACAACTTCTCTCTTCTAGGGTTGATAGCTCTCAAGCTCACACAAAATCCACTCTTTGAAATGATGTACAAATTCAAGCCTAGGTCTAATCCCTTTAGATATCCCAAATTGAGGCACAAGGGTGATTACCACTCTCTAATGTGTTTAGAACATGTTTAGGAATGAGAGAGATGTGTTGAAAGGCATAGAAAACACATATATATAGAGAAAACCCAAATATGACCGTTACAGGGGCATAGTCGTAATTCTGTGAATTTTCCCAACGGCTATAATTTTGTTCCCGAACAAGTGGTCTCGGAGTTTCGAGAATTTCTCTCGGAGTTCCGGGAATACAAACAGAATTTGGAAAAATATTACTGGACCAAATCTCGGAACTCTGAGAATATTCTCGGAGTTTCGAGAAGCCTAAATCAGCAGATTTTTAAGATTTTTTATGCTGATAATTTTTGGGCTTCAAGGGCTTCCAAATTACACATAGATGGGATTGTTATTCCAATTAGGGTCAGTTGTTAGGTGACTCTATTATGCCTCAAGGTGGGGTACCTAATAGGGATTGGATGTACAATCTAACACAAAACTTAAGCCTTCAAATCTTCTACTTTTGAAGCACATCTTCAAGTCTTGAACTCTTGCATGGATCACCTCCATTTCTTTAGCTCTTCAAGATCTCTCCTTGAATGCTCCAAGCCTTCATCATCCTTTGGCTTCAAATGGTGTTCAAGGATGTACAAGCCTCGATCCATGCCGTTTTCCTTGATCTAAGTGTTTGAAATGCTTGAATCTTCAATACATGCACTTAACCATCAAACACGTTAGAAATACAACACATTTCAACTTGTGTTTGGAATCATCAAAATATTGAAGATTGCCAAGGTGAGAACCATTGGGCTTACAAGAGTGAAGTAGGTCTTGGAGTTTTAAGACCGGATAACTATAAATCCTTGTGTGGTATCTCTTCTATTACTGTTTCCTTTCTTCTCATTTACTTTGTGGTTGTTGCTTCTTTATTGTTTTTATTTATCTAACCACTATTAATCAAAGATTAATTAATAAGTGTTAGCAAACTTATAAAAAGTAGTACAAGAGTAAAGTTTTTAGTATCCAACCAATTCACCCCCCTCTTGGTTGCCCATACTTGGGGTTCAATTGGTATCAGAGCTTTGTCTCTAGTAATAGCCTTAACTTGTCTAGAGTAAAGATCCTAACAAATGCTAACCTTTTCCCAAAATCTAAAAGGCCAATCCACTATTAGACCTCCATACTTTAACAGAACTAACTATGGGTATTGGAAAGCTAAAATGAAAATCATTTTAGCGTAAGACTATCAAATTTTGAGAGCAATTCAAAATGGTTATATACTACCTTCCACTAATCTAGATGATTGGAGTGAACAAGAACAACAAGCTTCAAATTATAATGCCAAAGCCATGAACTCCCTAATCTGTGCCTTGTCACCGAAAGAATTCAATGGAGTAGCAAACTTAACCATAGCCAAAGAAATTTGAGATCTTTTAGAAGTAACACATGAAGGAAATAGTCAAGTAAAAGAATCCAAGATGAACCATTTATTTAGAGAATATGAATTGTTTGAAATACTACCTAATGAAACCATAGCTGATATGTATACTAGATTTTCAAGTACAATCAATGGACTAAAAGGTCTAGAAAAACAATTTTCAAACGAAGAACTTGTATAAAAAATCCTTAGATCTCTACCAAAGAAAACATGGGAATAAGAAACAACGGCTATAATGGAAGCTAAAGACTTAGCTAAAATGTGCATAGAAGAACTTGAAGGATCACTCACAACTCATGAAATAATGTTTAAAACAAATAAAACTCAAATTTAAAATAAGCCGTTCAAGAAAATGAGCCGTTGGGGCTTGCGGGGCTTGACTTTTTCAACCCAGTTTTTTACGGTTTTACCCACAAACGGTCATATTTCTTTATGGGCTATTTATACCCTATCCTAGACCAACTAAATAACCTTTTGCAAGATTATTTCATATCTTTTAGAGCTTAAACTTGAAAATCCAAGGTTGTTTAAAAAATTCTCATCTATGCTTTGATTTGTGTTTTTACATTCAACAATAGGCACTCCTTAAGGCTTTTATTTGTTATCATTTAGAGTGATTAGTGAGCTATTCATTGTATTATTTGCTTATTTAGAGGCTTGAGAGAGCTTAAACTTCTTTCATTATTCATTGTACTCGCGAAGAGTAGCTTTTCCCTTTGATGCGGTTTGTGAAGAGGGATCACTACCTTGAAGGCGTTTTGTGAAGAGGGATCACTACCTTGGAGGCGGTTTACGAAGATGGGTGATTTTCCTTTGAGGCGGTTTGCTAAGAGGAGTGATTTCCTTGGAGGTGGTTTTGCGAAGAGGGATTGTTCCTTGGAGGCGGTTTGTATAAATAGGGGTTTGTCTCTTGAAAGAGTTGATTGTAAAGCTCGGAGATTCGGCGTGCGGAATCTCAAATAGTGAAAGAAAATCCCAAGAAAGTACCAAGTACTGGTAGTGGAGTAGGTCCATTTGTGACCCAACCACTATACATGATAACGTCGTCTCCTATCTTCTTCATCCTTCTTCTTGTGGTGATTGGTAATATCTAACCTTTTTTTATGTTTACAATTATTTAAACAAGGGTTAGATTTAAATTTGTGTTGATTTCAAAATCGTAATTGAACTTGTAATTGCTAATTGTTAAAATTGGTTTTAATATTACACTTAATTAGGGCAAAATTTTTAATAACCCAATTCACCCCCCTCTTGTGTTGCCTATTGGGATTTCAATCTCTCTCTAATCCTCACTCGTGCCTTGATCTTGAGTAAACCCTTTTGAGATTGGATTAGGCTATATATGTAATCTTTATTAAGAGAGTTATTTGTGCTACAACTTGTAATCAAGCCTACAAAGAGAATCAACCTTATTTGTTCTTCTTCTTCTATTAATAATTATAAAGCGGAAGGGCACTGTAATTACGGAAGGGCACTGTAATTAAATCCCTCGGGTGATTTTAAGTAGCCTTGGATCCGAGCGTTGTGTGCGCTTCTGTGGACCCCGATCCTGAGGACGGTGAGGGAACGAGTCCCTACATCCTCTAGATCTCCACAACGTGAATGAGAGCTCTACCAAGGAACTTTCGAAACTATTGCCACCCTCACAGCATAGCATGAGTGGCGATATAAAAAGAAAGAGATACATCCTGATCCGGAGCCAGGGCTCGAAACTAAGATATATCTAGAAATAACTCAGAGTCGCCATCCATGGATACACCATGGAACCAAAACAAATGCTCTGTCTGCAACGGATAACCAGAGATACAAAAGGTCCATGCCTGATTACGAATGGGGAAGGTCCGAAGAGCACCCCCAATTCGTCCGAGTGCAAGCACTTGGTCTCTTATGCCATTTATTATTAACCTCGAAGAGTTTCGGGCGAAAATCATATGAAATGGGAACAATCATCAGGAGTCGTCTACCTAAACATGCATTTCCTGAGGATAAAGTAATAAGCATGCACAAAACAAAATGAAAGATGCCACCTAAGCATAGCTAGGTTATGAGCGACATACCTAACTGGTGTCTAAGTTCTGATAGAGAAACACATACAAGCTACAGCTAAAGGTATAGGATCAGTACAAGAAAGTAAGAGAACATAACAAAACACACAACATAACAAATCATAAGACTCTAAACGATTTAGCCTGAGTCCTCGGATGGTCTGGTATTCATCCAAAGAAGCCTACGTATCCCCACCTCCACGAGAATCAAGGCAACGTAGTTCTTCGCGCCTATTCTAAGCTATGATGCCTAAGACACCTAGGCCTCTATCTTAGACTCGATCTAAAAGACCGGACTAGTTATTAAAGCTTCTTGAACGATTATTTAAATTCCAGTGAATCGTAGATTTTAGGACACCCTATATGCCCTAACTAAATGCAGGTTTAGCCCTAAGCTAATGCAGGTGGTTCCTACAACCTATGTGTAACTAGGCTGCGTTTCCTAAGGAAAACAATGGGATCACTAACACATCTTATTCTAGTCATCAATCGGCGATGTGGATCGCCAACTGACTGGACGGAGACGCTCCTATAACTCTAGGACAAACCCCTAACTCTAAAACAAACACAAACAAGCACACAACAAATCAAAGACAAACCCCCTAACTCTAAAAGAAACTCACTATCTATGAGAAGCTCCTAACTCTAAAGGAAGAGCTTTTTGAAAACACGGTTTTAAAGAAAAAGGGTTGAAGTATATTTATTTACAAAGTTTGGATGGACTTGGGACATGGATCCTGAGCTGCGCTACGTATCTCGTGGAAGAGGATCAAGCCAACGTAGTTCAAAACGAACTCTCCTAACTACCACTAAAAGCAAATAATCCAAATGATTTAATGGTTTTAATGTTTTTCAAATGTTTTTGATATTTTTAAAGTTTTCAAAAGTTTTTTTGAAGTAAAGAGTTTTCACCCTTTTGGTCAAAGACCTAAGGGAATATACAAAGCAAAACCCTAGGGCCAAACTCTAGGGCTAACGGGGGAAACCCCTAAACCAGGTAAGCTAACTATCAAGGACAACAAAATGATCTAAGATCCCAAAAGGCAAAGCTCTAATGAGACTGGGCTAGTCTCCAAAGAAGAAGAAATGACAACAAGACTAAGGAGAAACTCCTTACTAACAGTACTAAAGAATGAGCCAAAGACTCCCTAATATTGCTAGCAAATGATGAATGAGTCAAAGCCTCTCAAATAACGCCATCGGAAGAACTAACGAGTCAAAGACTCTCTAATGATACTACTAAAAGGATGAACGAGTGTAGACACCCCCATTTTGCTACGCTTTAAAAAGCGAAAGATTCGGTAGTATCATCGAGTCTTGAGTCCGTATTCAGCATTAGATTAGGCATCTATGCATTTTAGGGTAGATTTCACTTCATTATGGGAGTTTTGAAGTTGATTCGTGATCCTGAAGGTCTCTAGCGGGTTCCTTTGGCCTCTGGAAGATGAAAGTTTAAGTTTCCAAACAAATGAAAAAACCTGCTATTTTTAGAATTTTTAGGGTTTCCCTCATTTTTGCCTATTTTGCACTACAGGGATATTTTGGTCATTCCCGATGTGTCTCGTTTGACCCCCGAGTTATATTTGAGAAATCTTGAGTGATTTTAGAAATTTTGAAAAAGCTGCTATTTTTAGAAACTCATGAGGCTTCCACATTTTCATCATCTTATGGATATTTCAATCATTTCTCATATGTCCAAAACCATCTCGAGGGTACGGCTGATGGATTAGGAGTAATTTCGTAAGATTTGGGAAACCTGCTAAATTTAGATCTCTCAAGATTTTCTCTTAGTCTTGCACTTCGGGGGTATTTTAGACATTTCCAAACATATCATATTTAGTCCCTAAGTTGTGTCTAAGAAATCTTGAGTCCGTTCATAAATTTTTGAAAATCTGCTATTTTTAGAATTTCTCAAGGTTTTCCCTAGTCCCGCCAAATTCTAGCACCTCGGTGTAATTTGGTCTTTTCCTGTGTAATTCTTTTGATCCCCGAAATATGTCTGAGAGATTATGAATGATTTTCTGAATTTTGAAAAAACCTGCTAAATTGAATTTCTCAGGAGTTTGGCTTAATTTGGAAATTCTAAGTGTTGAGGGCATCTTGGGTATTTTCATGGGATACCAAATGATCCTGTTTAGTATTGCTCACCGAAAGGACCCAATTTTAAAAGTTTCTATTTTTGAAGTTTGACCACAAAGACTTTCCATTTTTAATTTTTTCCTTTAGGGGTGAACCAATCTTAAGGTATTTTGGTCGCATTTGGATGTCTAACAGTCAAATAGGGGCATTTTGGTCCAAAAAGTTGTTTTTCAAAAAAAATGGTCCGATCATGTGTGAGGGATGCACCATAAATGTCAAATGGGTTGGGTTCATATATAGAATGTTGAATTTAGAAAGATTTTACTGATTTTTTACGGAAAAACCTGAAACCCGTGTGAAATGGCCCATTGGGCTAAAGCCCGCAAAGATGGAGCTCATGTGGGTTCACCCATATGGGTCAACCACCATGGTGGGCGGCCCATATGGTTGACCCACATGAGTTGAGCACCCAACCTTGATGATGTCACAATGGTGACATCATATTTATTAAAAGAAAAATAAAAAGAATAAAAAATGAAAATAAGGAAAGAAGGAAAAGATGAATGATTGCTTAAAAAGGTTTTCCTCCAAAGAAGCAATGTGGAATGAGAATAGCATGTCTTGATTGACAAGAAATTAAGATTGGAATCAAAGCCAATTTGGAAACAAAAAAGAAAGAAAGCAAGAGGGGAAAATTGGAAACAAGCCAAAAAGGGAGCTCTCACATTAGAAATTACTATTTCTCTCTTAACCCTAGTTTTTTTTGTGTATAAAAATCAAAGCAAACAATCCTAGAAAGATGGGAAAAATCCAAATTCGTCCTTTTTCTCTCTCCTCCCAAAATTTTTTTTTTCTCTTTAAGTGTGATCTCTCTCTCTCAAGTGTTCTTCACAAAAGGAATTCTTGAATTCCTTCTTCTTCTCCAAGGCATCACACAATCAAGAATTATTGGAGTGTTCTTTCTACCTTTTTTTAGCGTATAAAAGGGTTGGACAAAGCGTATATCTTGGATCACCAACCCTAGAGACAAGGATCGCGATCAACGGTAAGGATTCCTCATTTTTGTGAAGTAGAAAAAGCATGCTATGGTTTTAATTTTGATGGATCAAATCAACGAGTTTTTCTTTGAAATTCCAGTATATTATAATATAGATTATGAGTTTTCAAAATCCAAAATTTGATCCAAAATTTAATTTTTCTCCATTTAAAAATGGTTTTCTTTTGTTTTTATTCAATATGGATTTAAATTAGATTATCAAAGCAAGTGTTTGAAAACATGGTTCTTTTTAAAAGATGATATTTTCTGGGTTTTATATAAAATACAAAACTATTGAAAAACTTAATTTCCAACTGCGGTTCAGCCGTTTTATTTTTCATTCTATTTTTCAAAGAATAACCCCGAAACGGGTTATTTCTTGATGAATGGAGCCAAACATATATCAAATCATGTCCAAATTTAGTGAAAGTTTGTTTCCAGTAGTTTTACAAGGTTTTTAGATCACCTAAAAATTTTCATATTTTTTGGAGTTTATTTAATAGGATTATTTATTATTTTAAATTTCGGCTATTTGTAATAAATACCAAATCATTTTAAAAATTGATGAAACTTTCCAGAATTAAAGCCCAATAATAAATGGAAGTTTCCATTGAAAAATATTTTAAAAAAAATATGGTTTTAACTGTTTTCTAATCGCTTCCCCGTTTTATGTGCCATAATTCTTTTTCTTATTAAATTAATATATTTTTAAAATTTTTCTTTACAAACCAGTAACTTTGGTTACTGGAATATTAGATAAATATTTTCAATTAATTTTGCAAAGATTTGATAAGGTTTTACAATTTATTTTAATAAACGTGTTTTAACGCCTATGAAACAAATTGATCTCTTATATTTAAAAACCAATTTTATGGAGGATTTTTAAGTTTTTAGTTTTAAAATTTTGGTAATAAATTTATAATCTATTATATATCTACTGGAAGTTGTTATTTGATTTTAGGATACCATTAGGTTTGCTTTTTAAGTAATTCTTTGGTTTCATCTTATTTTTTTGTGAATTTAAATGGGCATCAAATCGTAATAAAAATCTATGAAAGTCATACATTAGTCTAATCTCATGATTAAATTTAGACTGTAAGAGTTTAAGTTGATTTGAAATTGATATGCTATAGGTTGCTGTGTTAATCTATAATCTGATTTGAATTTTGAAAAATCTGAAATTGATATCTAATCTTAATGCTAATTCATGCAAATTTTTCAGTAAGCCACAATCATTTATATCTTGTTACTGGAAAAGTTTCAACTGATTTGGGGTTCGATTGCTTAGGGTTACTGTGTATTCCTAGCAATCTGGTCTTAATGATATTAAATCACAATTTAATAGCAAATCAATACAAAAGTCAGTAAAAATCTCCAAAAAATCTTAAATTTTCATCATAAATTTAATCCTTAACTTGTTTGAAACAGAAACCTTAGGGTTCATAGATTGCCTTTGTAAATTGGCTATGCTGTGCCAATTTAACTGCCGAGATCGCAACCGTAATCGTATACTAATTGCGATTAATCTTGCATAATTGGAGTGCATAAATTATAGTATGATATTGGCTCCGAGGTCCACTGTCCACGAAAATCTTGAGAAATATACCAGGCAATAAGATACTATAATTTACGTGCTAAAATTATACAAGGGTTGAGAACATGATTCCCTTCCATGGTTGCGATTCGAGGTCGAAACTTGCGAACCATAGAGCCTTTGGTATTCCTTAGATGTTTAGGAATAAAAAATCCTTGAAATAAAAAATCAACTTCAACAAATTGAACTAACTCACTCCATGTCTTTGGAACAGTTGGATTACGGCTTCCTATTGTAAGAACCTTTAGGGCCCCCTTAAGAACACTTACGTCATCTCATGTCCTAGGTTTTAGGGTGTCCTAGAGTTAGGGAGTTCAGCCTCATCACGGGCGTTTGCTACGGATAGCAATCGTGCCATAGATCTAGTTACACTAGTCACCTCACTTTTCCCCTAGGACAAACCTAGTTACCTAGGATGTAGGTTAACCTGCATTAGTCTAAGGGATAACTTGCACTTAGATATGATCATATAGCATCTTAGATGAAGTCCTAGGATAATAAAATCTTCAACTTGAATTAAATAACTTCTCTTAAAATTGTTGAAACATTCAATCCAGTCTAGATCGGTGTCTTAGATGAGTTAAGCATAAGTAGCTTAGCTTAGGTGCACCGAACTACGTCGACTCTGATCCCAGTAAGGCTTGGGTACGTAGGCAGCTTGGATGCTTGATGGCATACCAATCACGAGTCGGCCCCTCACATAAGTGGTGGGGTTTTGTATATTAGTTTTCTTATAAATTCTTAATTAAAATATGTAGGATTTCCCTCAAATTAGAATTTTAGGAGAACTTTCACTTAGATTGAATTCAAACAAATTAAGAAAATCAAGATACACATTTAGAAATTACATTGAAATTAGATCTTAGGATGCATGTCACATAGTTCGCACATTAATATAGAGTTAAATGAGCCATTTAAAAGAAATTCAAAAGAGTTAACTTTTGGAATTGAAGACCGAGTATCGGGCAGGAATGGTGCATGTGGTGGTAACTCCCCATACCTTCCATTCTCGTAACCAGGTAACGAGTCTAGATTTTTGATCAATTATGGGTCCTAGATCCCTCATCTAGGTGGCGACTCTGTCACTCTCTTTTGCGTGGAATTCGGATTGCCTTAGTGATCCCAAGTTCACGGAAAAGATGAATTAAATCACACCTTGCTAGGCTCGGAGGCTTACCCCTGCCCTTATGGGTACTGGGTTGCACGTTTGTTTGCACCCTATGGCTTGGTTGCTGCCTGCTTGGTTGGGTAATTAAAATCAATAATAAAAAGCACACGTCATTCGCGTGGTTACGAGAGACCAAAAGAGATGCGTCGCGCTTCGCGCGCTCGCAACCCTCTCGTGGGATCGGGTCCCACAACGAGTCAAAGACTCGCCCCAAAAGAAGGGGGAGCTTTAACATGAGGCTGAATAAGCCTCCTAAAAGAGAAACTCACTATCGAGACAAAGCTTGTCCCCCTAAGAAGGTACGACTTTCCAGCGAGACAGAGCTTGTCTCCTCAAAGATCTAACTAAATTCTAATGAGACAGTGTCTGTCTCCTATGGGTTAATTTTCTATAAAACTAAAAAAGAGCTCCCTAAGGGATAGATTCTAAACTGACAAGGCATGTCTCCGAAGGAGAATTACCTTAATGAGACCGACGGTGTCTCCTAATGGGGGGCCAGATAATTCTCTCATTGCCCTTGCAATGAGGAAGAGATGAACTACCATCTAATGGTGTCTAAACGACTAAGTAAGTCTACTAAACTAAGAGGGGATAGCTACTCGGACTAAGCTAGTCCCCCAAGGATGGGCTAGGGCTAACGCCTTCATCGCTATGAATTTTGATACTCACGCTCACATTAACAAGAGCACAACTTAACTTAGAAGCTACACCGGACCTGACTCATTATGCAATGCCTTACAATAACATGCCTCAATAGCTCCAAATAATGATTAACGAGCAGAGAGACCAAAGCAATAATCATGCGAATCAATTGGTTAAATTCTGCACCATTCAGCGCATTGGTTTGATGTTACTTCCTGCATAATTCTCTCTCTATATATCAACACACATCCAATTATCATTGCAAAAATTACTTCTCTCCAGATAATATTTATGTATATATGGGCAGACAATCACTATTCAAATGTTGGATATTAATCGAAAATCATTGAATTAGAACAAGATAGAACATCATATGATAACCATTTAGCATGAGAGAGCAGTCATGTAACCCAAACAACCATGAAAACATTATTGCCACGGCCAAGTAAAACTACCTCAGTACACTGATTACGCATGCCTAATGAAATCTTCGAACACCCCCTTTTTTTTAACACTAATTTCCCATCTAATATAAGCCCGAACTACAAAATACAGGAGCTCGCAATAATGGTTGCCACACAACATGCATCAACCCGAAACCTTCTGGGATCAACATAATAAAGCCTTGAAAAGGTAATACTGAAATTTGATTTTGAATAACACATATATCATATTGAAATAAAGGCATTTGGATGTTAAGAGACAAAATGATAGGATCATAGTGTACCTCGTGCAATGATTTATATTCTCAAATTGAGAGGGCTGGGAAGGTACAGAGTATTAACACATCTAAGCTATATACTCCTTCCAAGGTACCACATTTATAAAACTATCACGATGATGCTAAGAGTCCCAAATAACTCTTGCAAACCAATTGAAACCATAGAATTATTTGAACATCATGGGGCTGATATCATGTGCTTAATCTGTGCAAAACAGGAGCCGACTTATGGGGTAAGAACATGGCTGCTATGGGGTAAAACAGGGCTAAATTGCTGGTCAAACTGCACCCAAAACAGGGAGTGAATTATTGTGCAGAAAATGAGTAAAATTTGTATCAAAACTGGGCAGATTTGAGCGTTAAATCTGTACAGAAAATGAGTGAGACTTGCACAAAAATCGGGCAGAGTTGAGGACTAAATTGCAATAAGCACAAATGAACTGACAAGATCAACCGAAGGTTTTAACATTGTTTCCTTAAGAATTCTTATCATAAAAGAAAACAAGAGTTCTAACTCCTCCACTCTATAATCCAAACATCTGTAAGCTGCGTCAGCATCATAGAAAACAGAGCAAGGCATTCAAGGAAAATTTATCCATCTATGACGGTTGTGCTTCTCATAAACATTTTTCCGGATAGATCAGTGACACGAAAAATCAATACCAAAAATAATATTTGATGAGATCAACTATCTTGACATGATTCAAAGACCACCACCATTAAAAAAAAATGAGATCGAAAACCATATCCATGAACTAAGCATCATCCAATCAGAGAGAGGACTAGAACCGAAAACAATCCCCCATAGCTTAAAATATGATAGGGAGAGCTGGGGAGCTTACCTGGTATTGATGTCTTTCTCCTGTCTTTCCTTGGCTATAGACCATGAAAACCCTAAAACTAATCTCTAACTTCTCTGTCTTCTTCTCAGAACACTAAATGAAAGCCTC
The DNA here is from genome assembly GCF_043159265.1 of Tasmannia lanceolata. Classification (NCBI taxonomy): domain Eukaryota; kingdom Viridiplantae; phylum Streptophyta; class Magnoliopsida; order Canellales; family Winteraceae; genus Tasmannia; species Tasmannia lanceolata. The sequence goes on along the minus strand of NW_027518696.1, from coordinate 20,035,334 downwards.
TTTCCATGCCTAAATCAATGCTCTCTTTACCTCTTCTCTACTTCCAAATCTCAAATCCAACCCTTCTTTCAATTTTCAAAGAAGTAATGGAGGTTGAAATGATAGAGAGCGATGATCTCGCGGGATTCCGGCGGGTTTGATAAAAATGGAAGAGGTACGGTTTTGCAGGTTCAATGGCTGCACAAGGGAGATGAAGTGGGTTGTGAGGATGGGGTTGAAACAGAGGTGAGGGTCGGTGGTTGTGATGGAGATGGGTAACCGATGGGGTGGGTTTTAATGGGAAAACGAAATGGATTTTGGGAAAACGAAATGGGTTTTGGGACCGATTGAAATTTTATTTTTATTTTTTTGAAATGGGTTGAAGATGGTGGTGGAAGGAGAAGAAGAGGTTGGGGGATTTAAATGGAGGTTGGCTGGCCGGAGTTGGGTGAGATGCCTGGAGAAAATGGCTGTGAAGGTGGAGAAAGTGGTTGGTGGTGGTGGAAATGGGTTTTGGGGTGAAGAAATGGTCGGTGGTGTTGGTAGAGGTTGGAGTTGCAGAGGAGATGGAAGAAGGTCGGCCGGAGCTCCGGTGATGGAAAAGTTGCAGAAATGGGTTGCAGAGGGCGAGGAGGATGGTGGATATGAAATGGGTTTTTTGGGGTTTCGGATTTTGCAGAGGAGAAAAGGGAAAAATGAAAGGAGAAGGTGGAGATGGATTTATGGTGGTAATCAGATTCCGGCAAGCTCGCCGGAATCAAAGGAGATGGGTTTTAAGGGTTAAAAAAAAATTAAAAATGATGATGGGAGGTTGTGGATGGAAGAAGAAGAAGAAGATGAGGAGGAGGAGGGAGATGGCCGGCCGGAGATGATGGCTGAGAAGATGGTCGGCGGATATGGGAGCTTTTCTCTCTTCTTTGCTTCGAACCATAGAAAAAAAGAAAATCCCCCCTCAAACCCTAATTTGCTAGGTGCCTATATAGGGCATTGATAAACTCGACCACTTTTCTCCCGGGACAGCCCCCCTCTGTGCATATTTATGACTACTCTTCACTCAACAGGGGGGCCTAGGAAAGAAATGGTCTAAAAAAATGATATATCCTGCCTCCTTCCTCTCCTTTGGACAGCCCCTATCTATGCGTTTTGTACATTTCCTAACCTACAGGGGGGCCAAGCAGAAAACAGGGGGAAATATTTTTGAGAATAAATCTTCTCCTCCCTTTTGATCCTAGCCCTTCAAATCAGCTCTTTGTTTAAGGGCTGGGATCAAAGGAAGCCTAACCATCTAGGAAGCTTCCAAAGATTCTCCTCTAACTAATTTTGTTACACACTAATCAGTACCCCCTATATCTCCCTGGACAGCCCATTACGAAAAATTTGAACTGGTTTTTCAGGTTCCAGTGCACCCCTACTTCTGGCTAAGTCACCACCCTTATTCCTACATTACACTACTCTACAAACGTCGTCCGTTTGCTAGGCAAACTGCGACGAATTCTGACGAAATTTTACGGGAACTTTAGTGGGATCCTAACCTAGCTTGGGAACAAATTTGGGACACTAAAACACTAGTTTGACAGGGTCTCTATCCTGACCGGGCTTATTAGGGTTCGGTCAAAATGGGGTGTCTACAGATGCCCATCTTTGGTAGAGCGTGTGTAACGCGTGAATGCCAAAGCTGAACAGACGACACATTTTGGCTGACCCGAAAGCAAAGCAAATTTTTGGGTTTTGGGTTCTAAAATTGTACTCACAAAGGTAAGACTACAAAATAACACTACGAGACTAAAAGACTGCAAGCAAAAGGGAGATAACCTCTCACCGACCCTTAACTCGGCAATCACGATATCTCAATGAGATAGCCTCTCTCTAATACTCACGAGTCAACTATCTAAACCAAAACGCAAGGACTCTATTAGAGCAAGAAAACACAAAACACAATGAAATCTCGGAGAGTGTAAACCATTATTTACGCAAATATAAATCAATCACTCAAACAAATGTCAAACAATCATTCAAAGAGTCTATAACACTCTGAGAGTCCAAAATAATCACTCAAGGAGTCTGTAACACTCTGAGAGTCTAAAACAAATCACTCAAAGAGTCTGTAACACTCTGAGAGTCTCAAAACAATCACTCAAAGAGTCTGTAACACTCTGAGAGTCTCAAAGCAATCACTCAAAGAGTCTGTAACACTCTGAGAGTCTAAAACAAAACACTCAAAGAGTCTGTAACACTCTAAGAGTCTTAAAACAATCACTCAAAGAGTCTGTAACACTCTGAGAGTCTAAAACAAATCGCTCAAAGAGTCTGTAACACTCTGAGAGTCTAAAACAAATCACTCAAAGAGTCTGTAACACTCTAAGAGTCTCAAAACAATCACTCAAAGAGTCTGTAACACTCTGAGAGTCTCAAAACAATCACTCAAAGAGTCTGTAACACTCTGAGAGTCTCAAAGTAATCACTCAAAGAGTATGTAACACTCTGAGAGTCTAAAACAAAACACTCAAAGAGTCTGTAACACTCTGAGAGTCTCAAAACAATCACTCAAAGAGTCTGTAACACTCTGAGAGTCTAAAACAAATCGCTCAAAGAGTTTGTAACACTCTGAGAGTCTAAAAGTAATCACTCAAAGAGTATGTAACACTCTGAGAGTCTAAAACAAAACACTCAAAGAGTCTGTAACACTCTGAGAGTCTAAAAACAATCACTCAAAGAGTCTGTAACACTCTGAGAGTCTAAAACAAATCGCTCAAAGAGTTTGTAACACTCTGAGAGTCTCAAAGCAATCACTCAAAGAGTCTGTAACACTCTGAGAGTCTCAAAGCAATCACTCAAAGAGTCTGTAACACTCTGAGAGTCTAAAACAAATTGCTCAAAGAGTCTGTAACACTCTGAGAGCTTCAAACACACATAAAAACCTTTATATTCAAAGAGCCTCAACTACCTGAAGAGTCTGTAACACTCAAAGGGTCTCAACTACTCAAAGAGTCTCAAACACAATGCAAAAACCTTTATACTCAAAGAGCCTCAACCACCCGAAGAGTCTGTAACACTCAAAGGGCCTTAACTACTCAAAGAGTCTCAAATCAACACAAAAATATTTATACTCAAAGAGTCTCAACTACCCGAAGAGTCTGCAACACTCAAATGGCCTTAACTACTCAAAGAGTCTCAAATCGACAAAGGAATTGATAAATTATCTCACAAGAACCCAAATTTATATGCCCGTGATGTAACACAGTTCCAACCCGATTGGACCCAACCCGATTTTCAATTGGGGTTGGGTCGGGTCGGGTTGACCCGATTTGATATGGTACCAATTGTTGACCACCTCAACTTAAGCTGGGTTGTTTAGGATTTTGAGAACCAATAGTGAGTCACCAATAATAAGTTTTTAACTCACAATCGATTCTGAAAATCCAAACCAAACATGGAGTAACAATTAACAAAGGGAAATGGTATCCGCACTACTATATTTTGATGATCAGAATCCTCACTTTATTAAGGTACGGTATGGCCCGCACCATAGATTATCCAAACTGTCCAGTGTGGACTGTTGAGACTATTTCAATGTTGAAAAAGAAAAACACATATACAGAACTTCTTCAGATGGAACCCAAATTCGGGTTTCGGGTTGGGTTGCCCGACAGCCCAACTCGACGCGACCCGATTTCCAATTCGGGTTGATTTTTTCGAACCCCACCCACCCGATTTGTGAAAAGCTTAACCTGACCCAACCCAAATTCGGGTTGAACCCGTCGGGTTCGAGTTGAACCCGACCCGCGTGAGAACATCGAATTAACAACGATGGTGTCAAATTATATATAGTGCTAATGTCCTCACTGCCATATTGTATAATGGCACTACTGACCGTATTTTGATGATCACACTCCTCATTTATTAAAATGTACACTATGGCCCGTACCATAGGATGATCCAAACCATCCATTAGATGTGCCACTGCCTACATACCCCAAAAATAATTTTCATAGGTTGATCCGAACCCTCCAATCTATAGAGGGTTATAGGTTGATCCAATCCATCCATGTGATGGAACACAACATCAATCGGTTGTGCCCGTAAAATATAGTGCTAATGTCCTCACTACCATATTGTATAATGGCACTACCCACCGTATTTTGATGATCGCACTCCTCACTTTATTAAAATGTATGCTATGGCCCGTACCATAGGATGATCCAAACCGTCCATAGATGGGCCACTCCCTACATAGGTTGTGCCCAAAAAATAATTTGCATAGGTTGATCCAAACCGTCCATGTGATGGAAGACAACATCAATCTGTTGTGCTCGTAAAATCATTTCCATAGGTTGATCCTAGCCCTCTAATCGGTATAGGCTAATCCTAGCCCTCCAATCAATAGATGTTTTCATAATTGTTGTTCCTCTTCAGGTGCCTGGAATCCGTCAATATTTTGGAAGTGTTCTGCATGAGTAATATAAAGTAGTTCTTTCGTCATTGTCATATGTCTTTACCTCTTCTTGGTAGTTTTTTTTTCCGTAATTGTTATAGACTGGAACCTTGTTTACGTACTTTTCGTATGTAGATTACGATTTTACCCTCCCATAAGGGTTAATGGTAAAAGGGTAATGCTGACGTGTAAAGGTTTGAGGACCGGGGGGTATTTGAAACTCATACGCATGGGAATGTGAGGGCATATTAGGCATTTCTCTAACATTGACGTGAGGGAGGAAGGGGAGGGGTGCCACCTAAGCAGCCAACAGTAAACCCCCCTCCCTCCTTATTATATTAGACTAGCAAAAAACCCCGTGCGATGCACGGGCCGACAAAGAATTGTACAAGCCACATCATAGGTTGATCTAAACCGTCCATATGATGGAAGACAACATAAATAGGTTGTGCCCGTAAAATAATTTCCATAGGCTGATCCTAGCCCTCCAATCTTTAGAGGCTTTGTACTAGTATATATATATATATACATTTTCTGTGGTGATCCAAACCATTCATTTGCAAGGCCCTATCCTATGGAGCTGATTTTTGGTACACACCCTATCTATGATAGGGCCTTGCAAATGAATGGTTTGGATCACCACAGAAAATGTGGGACCCATGTGATTGGGGCGCTTAAGCTCACCATAAGTTTGGTGAGCTTAAGCTCACCAACACTTTCCTCATATATATATATATATATTCAATATTTTTACGTCTTCTTTCAAATAAGGTATTTGCTAGGCACTTTCGCGGAAAGCCCTTTCTCCGTGGACTTTTGTATGTGAGAACAGCTACACAAGGTGACTTTTTGACATATTTTGTCTAATTCATTTAATTCATTTTAGGTGGCTGTTTCATCATGCAAAAGCCAGCCTTGAAATGGGTTTATGTGAAATTGGCTAGAAAGTCTCCTCAAATAAATACCGAAACTAAGAAATTCTGAATACCTATTTAAAGGTGTACGATTTGGTCGTATAGATACGCGTGGGTGTCATTATCAAAAGGATCTTTGGTTAATGGCAACGAACACTCAACTTTTGATCTTCGATGGGCTTCACACATGGAGTATTTTCTCTTCTTGAATTGTGGTCAGCCCCTTCACCTACTGATGTAGAGTCATATAATATAGGATGAGGGATAAGAGGCGCCTTTATTAATTTCTTAGTGATTTTAAGAGAAAATTTAAATTTTTTCTGACACAATGTGGGAGGGTATTGTAAAATGAGGAGAATGGTCTATTATAAACCATAGATAATAAAAAATGTGGGTCCAATCCTGGAAATTCCAGGTGTCGACCTAAATGACCCAACATGGGGGTATTTTGATCCTTTTGCATGGTTATGTTTAAACATTAACTAAAACGATCCCTATAGATCTTGAGCATCAAATGAATGAAAATTTTTATTTTAATGAGTTGGGTTAGAAATACCTTTCATCATTGCCGCACCTCCAAGCATGGAATCCGACGAAACTATCATTTTTTTGCGAGCAAAGTGGGGAGAGTTGACCGAAATGAGCACTAAATACTTTTTGAGAGATCTCCTCCAAATCACCGGTATGGCTATCGAAATCGTGAGCATCGGCATGTAAGAAGTGTTCGGGATCTATTAAACTATCCAATGACCTATCAATGGTTACAGAGTTAGCAAACCTACCAATATAAATGATACTTTTATGTAGGGGGTCATCTTGGGTCGGGGTTAACACGATTTTTTCCCAGGTTGGGTTGGATATTTCTGTTGTTGGGTTGGGTTCGGGTTGAAAAAAAGCAACCCGAGCAACTTTCGGGTTAGGTAAGAGTCATGAAATTTTCATTGTGAAAAGCACTGATATTTAAATTTCGTCGACTTTCTTGTATTGCTTAACTCCTCGGGTTTCCCACACCCATCTATTCTTTAAATTTTCTCATTAATAACATCACTTTTTGGGTGTAGCAACAATTTGTATTGATTATTTATTACCTCGTAGGAGAAGTTATCAGGCATTTTCTCTCTTTTCAATGACACCTTTTACTTTTCGTCATAGACTACCACTCATCTTCTTCTTCTCTATACAACCCTAGCTAGGTTTCAAGTTTCAACATCTATTTCATTTCTTCTTCTTTCTTGAGTAAGGTTTGAAACAAACTATCCAAAGTTTCACGGCCGGATTATTGAACGATAATCCCTTCATATCTTCTTCATCCCTTTAGGTTTGGTCGACGACGAGATTATTGAACTCTTATTCTTTTTAGGTTTCAACATCTATTTCACCGGTCGACGCAGCTTTATGGTGGGACTATTGAAGTGGGGCGACAATGGTAGGTATTGAAGACAGATTATATAACCACTTTCTTCTTTTTTTATTTCTTCTGCCCATTTCTTCTTTTAATGGGTAAATCAACATGGATTTAAGGCTATGACTCGTGTATTGCAGCTGAATGAGGAACCTAAAAGTTTAGAGAACCATTGGATATCCTCAGGAATTGGGGTTGAACGGTTCAGATCAATCAAAAGCAGTAAGACCCACTTTGCAATAGTGGGTGCCGCATTTCCCCCGACCCCCTTCTCTCTCCAGTAAACCCTAGTTTCTTCATAACATTTCTCTGCTGCTACCTTAATGGCTGTTAGGAGGGTATGCCTTTCAGCCCTACATTTGCGGTGGTACTGTGCACCACCATCAGGGCCTTCCACTTCCAAACTCTTTGTTGGAGGTGCTTTCTTTTCTTCCCTCTAAATCTTTCTGTTTTTTTTTCTCTCTCTTTCTCTATACGATTTAATTTCTACTATTTGTTTCTGTTTTGGGATTTTAAAGGCCTTTCATGGGGTGTGGATGAGAAGTCCTTGAAGGACGCTTTCTCTTCCTTTGGACAAGTCACCGAAGGTAATCAACAAAAACCCTTTACTTCATCATCTTATATCTTTCTCATCTGATGCTAATTGCTTCATTCATTATGATTGAATTTCATTTCCTTCTTCAATTAACTGTTATCTTTCCCTCTTGAGAAAGATTGTATACGAATTGTTTGGTTTGCTCAAACATGGAATGGTGTAGGGTTTCCTGATTTGTTTACGGTCCATTTAGGTGTGCAACCAATTGCATTTTAGGTGCAATTTGGTTGTAAAATTGCAGCCTATTTTGCCAACAATGATAGAAGTTTGGAAGGTTTCAAGTAGAAATATTGAATTATAAACAAGAGAGCTTTGATGGATAGAAAAGGAGTTGCAAAGCACACATTCCTTCCGCTAAAACATTGGTTCCCACACAATTCAAAGAGACGAGGGCGCATTTTGACTACTGAAAACAAATAGAATCCAACAGATACTTGTCAAAAAATTTGCATTATTCCCCTAGATAGGGAAAACATGGTACACTAAAAATGAAGAAAGGACCAAAAATGAATGCAAAAGGTTTTCCCTCTAGTTCACTATGTATTTTCCTCTCACTATCAATAGGGCGAGGTAACAACTTGCTCGAATAAGCCTCTAAACAAAGTTACGAAGCAATAGAAACAAGCATAAAGTAACTAAAAGGGAAAAAAGAAGAGTTTTTGTCATAGGGATACTATGAAGTTCTCTTGCTCAATGCTCCAAGTATTAAAGGAGAGTAACACTAGAAGGGGACTTTTGTACAATAAGAGGTGTTACAGCGATTCTGATCGAGTAATGAGAGGTACGAGGTGACTGCCGATCAGTTTCATAGAGATCACTTCTACCCTGTCGGGGTCTAGTGACGACATTTCCTTAATACGATTGATTTGTGATTGGAGCTGTTCACCATCATCTTGGAGATTTGTAGAGATTATCATCTTAGCTTCATCACCATCTGAGCTTGTGATATTGATGATCGGACGACAGAGACATGCCATGGTTTTCACTAGAGATACCTCGTCCATTGGCGAGGGCGTTATTTGATTGACTATTCGTGGATGGATGCAATGCAACTATGACTATTTTGCAAGGATGTTCTTTAGCATATGGCAGGCTTCTACTCGACGGAGCCGAGTTCTTCAACATAGGGGAAATTGTTGTGATCCAGCCATCATCTTAACCGTCCGATTTAGTTTTCTTATTTGGTTATTGGACGTGTGCTATCTTTCTTTTAGGTATTATTATTATTTTTTTGATTTATTAGCATTTTGTTTAATCCAGACATGAGAGATGTTCACATGGCCTATGATCCATCTTACCTCCTTTTCCATGGTCCACTTATCCTTTTTAAACCCATCTTTTATAGCTTTTATCCATGACCAACTTATTTGTTATTTCCTATTAGCTAAACCCCTGAAAACCTATGTAAAGCCCTTTTAATGCCTTTTCTTTTAACCTATCTGATCAAATAAAGGGTTCTACTACTTAAATAACCGAACCCCTTCATATAAATACCCTGAACACTCGCCTAAAAAGAGTCATTTGATTACTGCTAGCTGTTTATTTTTTGTGAGAATGTATGGTGTTGTTTTATTGAAGTTAGAATCTATCTATGCTCCTAAAGTTCTCTGAAAATGACTCTTGAGCCCTAGGCTTGCACCACATATCCATCCTCTCGCACAATAGCAGTGCTAGATCCAACTTCTCAATATGATTTGTTGCGAATGCAAAGAACCTTTCCCTCCCACAATTTGACCACAATCCATCAGTGAAATTCTCTAGACTTGACAGAGTGGTTGAATTGACTCACTTGTCAAAAGAACCTCCATCCATTTTCGTTGCAGAGACAACTTCAATCATTGTCATAGGCTTCGTGTGATGCAAAAAATTGATTGAATAATCAGTGTCTTCAATTACAGTGATAGATTTAGAGGTGGTCTCCATCAGTGGCTTCTGTTGCATCTTCTTTACCCAAGGTAATTTGCAATGGCTACGATCATGCTTGAAATCTCTGTGGCGGGCGGGAGGAAAAGATAGAGATGGATGGCTGAGCTGGTTGGTCATATAAGAGGGAACTGAAGTGAACTAAGATTAATCATGACGCGCCTCCCCATCATCTAGAGGGAAGTAGTCACCAATAATCAATGCCTACCGATTGGCCGCACTCTTTGGAAAGGAGTGGGCCTCTAAGTCTGCATTTTCTCTCCAAATTACGGAAGGAAATTGGAAAATTAGCCATTATATCACTCTCGTCTAAAATTTTTGCAAGCCTCCAAGTGCATCATTCCCATGCTATATCCACTTGTTTGCATTTGAGGAATCACCCTCAATAATGAAAGAACCCCAAGAATGTTTCCATAAGTTATTTTATTCCTTTTTAGAGCCATCACTTTCGCTTCATTTGTATCCCTGGCCCTTATTGGTTGAAAAAAGACTACTACTCCCTCTCCCCTGCTTTTCATTCTCCTTGATGATAATAACCTTAAGGTTTGGGGGGTCAGAGTCCGGGGAAGTCCATGTATTAATCTCTAATATACACAACTAGTAATGAGGTAACCCCGCATTCTTCAAACTTCTCGATTGTTATCCCTTGGTGAAGGCTTCATTGCCGAAGTCCACATGGTCATTGAATTCAGATGTTTTAATTTGGGATCTTTACACCTTTTTCTTTTTCATTTGTAGATTTTTCTATTTCATTCTTTCAATATAGTCCACACCTGTATTTAGAAACTTGAACTCTGATGAGAGCTCAACCAATGTATAACCCACTCTAGTCGGGCGAGTCAAAGAAGTTTTTGATTAACTCGGTAGGGCTAAGCACAGACTTGGATGAGAACTTGGCCATATTAAAACCGAGTCAACTTGAGCGAGTTGATGACTGAATAAAGGAGCATGGTTTTAAACATCGATCGACGTGTGTCAGTTTCTATTGACATATGTTGATTTAGGTGATGGGCAATGCAAAATCCACAAGAAATTGAATTCTTACAAGGCGTCAGTCAAACTTTTGACCGACTCCATTGCGTTTCGGTCATGTCAACTAAAATGTTACCATGCTAGTGTGTGTGTGTGTGTGTGTGTGTGTGTGTTCGATTTCGGTCGAAGCGACCAAAGTCGAGCCGAGAACCCTATTTTTGGAGGCTTTCTTGGCAAGTCCTTAATTGTTTTAATGTTAAATTCATTCATTATTGTGCAAATACATCAACAAACACATGTATTGATACATTTGCAAACTGATTTGGGGTTTGAAAATTGGGGGAAAAACAGATCGAGGAAATTATTAAGGAACATAAAGAGCATAATGCATACTGTTTTCTTGTTATATAATGTAATTTATAATATTGTTATTGAAAAACAAACAATATAGGGGTTTGAAAATTGGGGGAAAAACAGATCGAGGAAATTATTAAGGAACATAAAAAGCATAATGCATACTGTTTTCTTGTTATATAATGTAATTTATAATATTGTTATTGAAAAACAAACAATATATTTTAAAAAATTAACAAAATCAAGGCATGTGTAGATTCGGCCATGCCTTGTTATACCCAAAATTTATGTTTCACACAATAATGACCACTTGAGGATGAGTGGTCACTAATGTACTCTTTTATGTTATTGTGTCTAACCTTTTTCACAGCCTTGAGTTGTATTTGTTGTATTGTGTGTATGGACATGATATCTTATCTTTATGCAATTAACGAATGTAGTGATTTTTTTGTACATTTTGTGAGCATATATTTATTTGGTTGTGCAACATTTTGTGTTTACAATGAACCTTATTATTTTAGGCATACCTTTATTATTCCAGGAAGGCACACATGTCCCTAGATGTTTGATCTCTCTCTCTCTCTCTGAAATGGCGAAATTTTCATTAGGGAAAAAAGGACACCCTAAAGATCGAGATGGTCAATACACAAAATATAGAAATAGATACAGAGGAGAACAGCTCCTCAAGGGGGAAGAAAATCATAGATTTCTTGTGAATCCTTGCAGACACTTGCTCTAGCAAGCCTGGCAGTCTTAGTGTTGGCTGATCTTCTAATTGTAGAAAATTCCAGATCCTGTCACCCTGAAGCCATTTGATAACATTCAGGGAGTTTCCTACTATCAAGCGATCCATTGAGCTACTCTCAATAAGCCGCAATCCATGAAGCATCGCTCTATTCTCAGCCTCATTCGAGTTCGCTGTTCGTATGGGGCTCGAGTATGCTAGAGAGGTCACCCCCGATCATCTCTAAGAAGACCCCCTTTCCTTGCTGGACTGGGCTTTCCAATGCTTGACCTGTCGAAGTTCAATTTCAGAATCCCCCTCTAAACTATTAAGGTGCTATGTCTGAAAGAGTAATCGGGAATCCATTGCCCTGGCCTCACCCCATGCTTGCAATGACCTTTTCCCAGAGATGATCCCCTTCCTCCCCAAATCGCCACAACCACTTCCCTAGTAGTGCATTAATAACTAACTTTCAAGGTTTTAAATCTCGGTTCCGGTCATCAGCGAAACCGAAACGTTTCGGTTTCGGTACGAAATTTCGGACAAAATCTTGTAAAAATTTCGGTGAAATTTCGGAAATTTCCGAAACGTTTCACCGAAATTTGTACTTCACTGAAACGTTTCACTAAAATTTCCTAAATTTCACCGAAGCGAAACGTTTCGGCCAAAATTTTCGAAACGCTTCGGCGAAGTTTGGTACTTTTCTGACTCAATGTAAATTTCGTTCCGTTTTCCACCGAAACCTAAATATTTCGTTTCGGCCGAAATTTAAAACCATGCTCACTTTAACATTCTCATCTCCAGACCTCTCGCCTGCATAGGCCTCTTGACGTCCTCCCACCTGACCGAATGAAAATTTCTTTTTTCATCCACTCCACCCCACAATAACCCTCTTTGTATCTGTTCTATTCTTTTAATAACACTCATAGGGCACTTGATGATAGATAATTGGTAGATTGGGATGTTTTCCTGCACCAATAATAAGTGTTATCCTTCCACCTAGAGAGACCAGGTTCCGCTTCCACATATCTAGTCTCTTTTCCACTCTTGTCCACTATTGGGTCCCATTCCCTCTTCCTTGGGCTACCTATGCATAAAGGATTCTTAAGTTTTTTGATGGGAAGTTGTCCACCATGCAACCAAGGAGGCCGGTCATTCCTTCAGTGTAGTAGTCTGGAATATTAATGCGAAGGAGTCTAGATTTGCACATATTGGATCTCTGACATGTCACCATCTCGTAACATCTTAGAATGGCTTTTAGGTTTAACACCTTATCTATCTCTGGCGCACTGAACAAAAAGGTGTCGTCTGCGAACTGGAGATGAGACATTTCCACTTGATTCAATCCCACTTTCAAGCCTTCAATCATCCCTAGGATCAATGTTCTGAAAATCGGAATCGTATCGTAAATCGTAAGAGGCGTCGAATTATAAATCGTAAGATTTTTTCAGATTTATATATAAAAATCAGAAAAAATAATAAAAAATAGGAAAAATTATAAATAAGAATAAAAAGAGTAATTATCAATTTTCCATTCAAAACCATTAAAATAAATAACATGAAATGCTTGATAACCACTTAACCGACTGTCTTAATTAAAATTAATTAACCATTCATTACCAAAATGGCAAAATCCATTCATTCTCTCTATAATGATCTCAAAAAGACAAAAACAACTTTAACGTCTCACACATGAACCACAAAACGAAACATGAAACATGTCATGAACTCATGATTCTATAAAATATAGATCGTGGATGTCGTTGATCCCATTCATATCCTCATCATCATCTTCGTCATCAACATCGGTAATTCCTCCCTCAACATTAACACCCTCATCTCCATCATCTGTGTCGGGAGCAGAGCCAAATTCTTCTTCTTCATCTTGCAATTGGCACTTGTCCTTCCTTTTGTTGAGGTTTCTAACTCCTGTTACATTTACATTAATGAATATCAATAAATCATGTCTTTACTACTAAGAACGGAAATTACAAATAGCTTACGTCTTCTCTTTTGTTGAGGCGTATGACTGGAGCCAGCGCCTGTCTCATCTCCCACAACTTCCTCCACAAAACATTCACATATCCAGCCAAGTCGTGTCTTCGGGAAGAACAGGTCCATCTCTTTCCGTTATCCACTCATCGTCCGAGTCCATGTCAGATAACGAAATATGATCAAATCCTTTTTTGTCCCTCCTATTTGAATTGCGAACTAGAAGTTGAAGATTGTATTTTACAAATACAAGTGCATTCATCCTCTTTTGTTCGAGTCAGTTTCTTCTTTTTGAATGTATCTAAAATAAAAAAAGTTAATGAAAAAAATTAAAGGGATACAAATAAAAAGATATGAATACAAAAATTAGACTAACATTTACCTGCTCAAATGTGCTCCAGTTGCGCTCGCAACCGCTAGTACTACATATTAGGCTTTCAATTCGAATTGCAAATTTTTGCAACTCGGGACATTCATCTCCAAAGGTGTCTACCATAAACCTATTTTTCCAAAAAACAATTATGATAATTTCTAAATGCATAAGATAAAAATTCAATTAAAATTTTTACTTAAAGAATTTACCTGCTAGCTTTTCTTTCCTCATTAACTTTGCCATTTCCCGTCCAAAGAGAACCTCTGCTTTCTTGAACTTATCAAGTTGTTGGTTACTAATTAACACCCTCTTTTGAACTTGGAATCATTTTTTCTATGCAACCCAATAGCCCCACCTTAATTTCAATGTCCACGTCATTTGAGTCCTCATACTGAAACCGCGGATTTAAAAAGTAACCTGCTGCGTGCAAGGGCCTATGAAGTTGCCTGTCCCAACGTTCATCAATGATATGTCAAATTTGCTCATATTTCTTCTTTATGTGGCCCAAATTCTTTGCACTTGCCTCTTTAGCTCGGTCCATAGCCTCATAAATGTACCCCATGGCAGGCCTCTCATCTGAATCCGCTAAGCATAGGACTTTCACCAAAGGGGATGTTCATTTCAAACAATAATATACACTAGGCCAAAATGTGGAATCGCCCAACACAATTTCGCGTATCTTGATCCCATTGGTTTTTTTGGAATATGGGCTTTTTTGCCAATCATCTGAGGCAAACATCTGCATCAAGCCCGCCTTTCTTTCTCTTAGACTCTTCAATGTCAGGAAGCACGTTGCAAAACGTGTCACAGCTGGCCTTGTCAATTCCCTTTTCGTATGCTTACGCATAAGATGCAAAACCCAACTATGATTGTAAATGTACACTGTGATCATCTTGGCCTTTGCTATGTTCTCTGCATGAATTGGTAATTTTTCAATGTCTTCAAGCATCAAATCTATGCAATGAGCGGCACAAGGAGACCAAAATAATTTTTTCCTCTTCTCCATCAACAATTGCCCTGCTTTCACATATGCAGCCGCACTATTCGTGATAACTTGCACCACGTTTTTCTCTCCCACTTCTTCCACAACTGAGTCAAGTAGAGCAAATAAGTTATTTACATTTTTTGAGATATCAAAAGTATCTACTAATCTAAAAAAAACGGTCACCTTTGGACTATTCACTAAGAAATTGTAATGGGTCTATTCAACCCATCCGTCCAACCATCTGACATAAGCGTGCAACTCGTCTTCTTCCACTCTTTCTTATATTCTTCCATCATAGACTATGTTCTCCACTTCTTTTTTGAGGAATGTATTCCTCATCTCATGGTAACTTGGGACTTTTAATCCATGTCGAAAATGGTTTATGGATTCAACCATGGCGTCAAAAAATGGGCATTTAACAAGGTTGAATGACGGCATTCGAGTAAAAGAACCTGCTATGTTTTGGCAAACTCTATCCCTATCCCCCCTTTTCCAAACTTGATTGATAGTTGCTTGCTTGCCGGTTTTTTTATCCCCTTCACCACAAAATCATTCATTTTTCTCTTCCCTCGAGCAACACGTGCATCATCTATTTCTTCCCTATCTTGATAATAGAAGTCCGGCCGCCCCGCATCATACTTTGCATCATCTTTTTTCTCCTTCTCATCTTCATTTTCCTTCAATAGTAACTTAAATTTATCTGCAACATCATTCGAATTTTGTGTACAAGCAGCTACATTATGTTTTGTACGTCCCAAATGATGCTTCATTCTAAAAACACCTCCAGAATACTCTTTCCCACAATAATTACATCTTAATCTCGTCTTGTTATTGGGAATGACCATAGTGCAGTGTTTCCATGTCACATCTACTTCTCTAACTTTAACCATCTTTATGCTACACTTCAAACTTCTCAAAGCAACCCAAACTTTTAAATTCAATGCCTGTAATGGAGAACAGATTGTGAGTACATAATATTAACAGATTATTTGACCGAAAATTAAACGTAAATTTGCGTCTAATAATCAGGTTTGCACTCGAAATCAGTTCTCAAATCCAAAACAAACAGAGCATGACTTGGTCCTTTGGACTCCAAATCAGTTCTCAAAATTGAGACCAAAAAGAGCCTAAAAGGGGTCAGTACTATTTGTTTTGGATTTTAAGAACTGATTGGAGTCCAATCGGTTCTCAAAAGCCAAAACAAACAGGGCCTAATCAGTTTTAGACTCAATCCGTTCTCAAAAGCCAAAACAAACAGAGCCTTCAGTTTTGGACTCTAAATAAGTTCTCAAAATCCAAAACAAATAGAGCAAAGGGTCAGCCCTATCTGTTTTGGATTTTAAGAACTGATTGGAGTCGAATCAGTTCTCAAAATCCAAAACAAACAGAGCCTAATACTCAGTTTGGACTAAATCAGTTCTCAAAAAAAAAAAAAAAAAAACAGAGCCGTAGAGATGGAGAAGGTTGGAGGAGAAAAAAAACAGAAAATAAAAGCCAAAAAAGATGAAATAGAGAGAGCTTACCTAAAACCGAAGTGGGTTTGGGAGCTTCTTCTTTTCCTTCTTTTACTCGTCTCGTATTCCACTCTTTCTTCTTCTTCTCTGCCTTGAACGAATGGAGGAGGAGATTCAAACCCTAAGATCGAAGTGGGTTTGGGCGTTTTGGGTGCTTTTGTAACCCTAAAGTCGATGGTAAGAAGAGAAGTTGAGAGAATGAAAAAAATAAACTTGTAAAAACCCTTTTACCATAAGTTGTGGGGCCCATTTTATTAAAAAACAGATTCTGGAATTCAATCGTACAATTCACTTGCATCGTACGATTCAAGATCAAATCGTACGATTCACATTTGAATCGCACGATTCAATCCAAAATCGATTCAAGCTTGCAATTTAAATCGTTTGGGGTACAATTCGAATCGAGAATCGTACGATTTTCCTAACACTGTCTAGGACCTTCCCTTTTTCCATCATTTTCCTGAGGGTCTCTCCTGTTATAACATATAGGAATGGTGACGGTGGATCTCGCTGCCTCAGGCCCTTGGACGATTTAAAGGAAACTTTTGGAGACCCGTTCACCAAGATGGAGAGCCACACTGAAGAGATACATTTAACTGTCCACCCACACCATCTGTTTCCAAAGTCCATTCTTTTCAATAAGTAATCTAGACCGTCCTGTTCCACCCGATCGTAAGCTTTCTCCATGTCCAACTTGCAGATGATGCCCTTCTCTCCTAGCTCCGCTTGATTACCTCATTTGCTATCAATACGCCATCTAGTATCTTCCTTGGACAAATGCTGACTTATTATTTGAAATCATCTTAGGTAGAACTCTTTTTAGACGTTCAACCAAGACTTTAGCCAAGACTTTGTATAAGCTTCTGACTAGGCTTATTGGGCGGAAGTCCCCAAGGCATATTGCACCCTTTGCCTTAGAAATGAGCACTATGAAAGTTGCACCGGTTCGTCTGTATTGCTCCAACAGTCATAAAATTCCTAGAAGAATTTGAGGCTATTCATTTTTACATAGTCCCAACTCCCAACAATCTTGGGAGAACACAATACGAAAACATCCAGGCCCTCGTTCTCACCTCTTCCTCGTTGAAGGGTTTTCTCCAAGAGTGTTCTCTCTCTCTCTCTTTCTGTCTCTCTCTCTGTCTCACATCGAATGGCACTCCATCCGGTTTTGG
Source organism: Tasmannia lanceolata (assembly GCF_043159265.1). Lineage (NCBI taxonomy): Eukaryota > Viridiplantae > Streptophyta > Magnoliopsida > Canellales > Winteraceae > Tasmannia > Tasmannia lanceolata. Next base: position 20,018,003 of record NW_027518696.1, on the reverse strand, counting down.
GCGAATGATGTTTTCTGACGAGTTCAGCCTCGAGCAGAACTCCACAATCTCTTCTGCAATAACTCCCTTTTCCTCCTTAAGGGCCCCATCCACTATCAGCCACTCTATGCGATTCACTCGCCTCTTTGTGCTAGCAATCCCATGGAAGTATTTTGTATTTTTGTCTCCCTCTTTGAGCCACAAGGCTTCAGACCTCTGCCACCAAAATATTGCCTCCTGGTTTATCATACTGTTGAATTGCTTTTTCAATGATCCCATCTCCTCCACCTCCTCTTGGCTGGCCACCCCACCTTTCCTGGCAATTTCTTGAATTCGGGTTAATAGTCTGGATTTCCTCTCCTCTCCCTCACACCCATTCCCCTGATTCCACTCCTTTAACTTTATTTTTAAATATCTTAGTTTCTTGCCTATTATAAGAGCAGGTTGGTTGAAGTGGAAGCATGCTTCAAGAGTTCTGTGCGACCGTAAAATACCTACCAAGTTGAAGGGAAAGTTTTTTATGACAGTTGTGAGGCCATCCATGCTGTACGGCTCAGAATGTTGGGCCGCCAAGAAGCAGCATGTGCATAAGATGAGTATAGCGGAGATGCAAATGCTTAGATGGATGCGCGGCCGCACAAGGTTCGATCGAATTAAAAATGAAGACATCCGTAAAAAGGTGGGGGTGGCACCAATTGAAGAGAAGATGAGAGAGCACCGCTTAAGATGGTTTGGGCATATCCAATGTAGGCCTTTGGATGCTCCAGTGAGAAGAAGTGACTCGTGCCAAGTTGATGGAGTAAAAAGATGTAGGGGCAGACTGAAAACAACTTGGGTAGAAACAGTGAGGAAAGACTTAAGGGCTAGGAACATAACTGAGAACATGACCTTTGATTGGAGAGAATGGAAGAAAATGATCCATGTAGACTGTTAACTAACCAACTTCTCCAAAAGCTTAAGCTGTTGGAGAAAGGCGTTATTTATCTTTTATACTTTAACACTCCTCCGCACGTGTGGCCCACTTGGCAAACACGTGGCATATGTGGTCCCACTTTGGGCCAACCATCGCATGTGGATTTTTGCTATCCGGGAGGTATGAACTCGAGACCTTGGGCTCTGATACCATGTTAGCTTACCAACTTCTCCAAAAGCTTAAGTTGTTGGAGAAAGGCGTTATTTATATTTTATACTTTAACATAGACGAACTCAACTAGTGTCAGGATTAGACTTAGTCAATTTGAGCTGGGTAGATCCTTTCACCTTCTTCATGAAAATTTTCTAAAGGATTCATTAGCCGACCCCAACTAGCTTGGGACAAAGGCTTAGTTGAGTTGAGATGAGTTGAGTTTCTTGCCTATTATAACATCCGACGAAGCTGAGATTGAGACTTCATCCCACCACACACCTCCGCCATCTTGGGAATCTCCAGCCATGCTAACTCAAAGTGGAATGGTATGTAACCCTAGGACTGCAATCTAGGATCAAGAAGGATAGGACAATGATCAGATATTGTGTTAGGCAAGGCCTTTTTAGATACATTTGGAAATGGCGCCAACCATTGAGGACAAATAAGGAATCTATCAATCCGACTCTGGTTGTTGTTTCTCGACCAAGTGAATTGCTCCCTGTTAACCGGCAGATCCATTAGCTCATTTCGACTTATGAAGTCCGCAAAGAGCATAATGTAGGGGTTTGCTCTAGTGTAACATTATCATTCCTCCACCAGTCTAGTAACATTGAAATCGCCCCCTATACACCATGGAAAGCCCCATCTTGCCTTTGTCTTGTTCAGCTCTCTCCAAAGCAAACTTCGATCTGCCCTTATGATTGGCCCGTATACACCCGTGAAGATCCACATGGACTGATCATATATCTTTCTCAACACAACAGACACAGAGAATCTCCCAATGAGATTATCTCTCATTGCAACTACAGTTGAGTCCCAAGCCACTAAGGCTCCCCTGGCATTGTCTATTGTTGAATTGATAGCCATGAAGTCCCATCGCTTTCAACATGCATAGGTTCCATTTTTGTTTCTTGAATACAGAAAATATTAGGATTATTCTTTACCATCAGGTGAAGCACCTGGGCTTGCTTGTTGAAGCTGCCCAAGCCTCTTATGTTCCATGCCATGATTTTCATTGGACCTCTTATGTTCCATGCCATAATCTTCATTGGGTACCTATTTGGTATATTTGCTCACCCTGGGACTGACTCCCACCCAATTTACCTCTGTCCCGCCCTCTCACTCTACTATCCTGTAGACTTTCATAGTTGACTGAAGTTTGCAGCCCAACTAACTCATTGATTATCCTTTTTGAGGCCTCTGATCTCGCATTATCAGCTTGCTCTTGTGACCATCGATCCCTAATTTCAGATAAATGTAACGTTCCGTGCAGTTTCGACTCCAGACCCTCAAATGCTAGCCCCAACGCCCTGCTAGTTGCCATTATATGATTAACCAATATTTCATTAAGATCCCCATCTGGAATCTCCCAATCAATTGGATTAGTATCATCCTCCGATTACTGAATTGTAACTAACTCTCTGCACTCATTCACAGTCTTCCCACCGTTTGCTATTTTTCTTTTACTGCAACACGGTGCTTCCTGACCCAATTCATCACCTTCTTTTGCATATTTCTGAGGCTGAATCACTCTCCTGCAAATTTGGCTCATCTTTGGAAGGGTTTGGATCATGGAGTGCTCTTTCCGAGGGAGAAGACTCTTCACCATTGAGTTGAGAACCTGCCCCTGCAACCTGCCAAGCACCACAGATAGGGGACAAGCAATGAGTTTGATCCAGGAATAAAAGTCGCATACCTTCTATTGAAGACCATTGACCGAGGGAATGTGTATCCTCAGCCTACTCAATTGAATGAGATACCTCCTCTAACCCCTGTAGATTGCCATGATTAGGAACTTTCACGGTGTTTATCTGTTCAAACAGGCTGTAACACTTCGAATCTGATACTGATATGTGTGAAGCCTACCGCCCGAATATAAGTTGGAGCTCCACCTCCGCATCTGCTGGAATTCAGGCTTGGATCTGCTCCCTGGAAGGAGCTCACCCTCGAGCTGGTGAGAACGACATGAATTTGGGGACAATTTCCTCTCGGTCCTTGATGGGCAATGGACTAGTTCTTGGCCCCAGGTTGGGCCTGGCCCAGACCTCGACTAGGCGTCGCACAAAGCCTGCTATCCAATCAGAGGCAACCTTCAATAGCAGATGCTACCAAGGAAGTGGGACCCATCTCAGTCGGAAATGTGATTAGCGCTTCAGTCTCTTCTCTAAAACCACTGTTAAAGCACTGTCCTCCAGATGTTGTACCCTGGTCTGGCCTCCTCTCCATACGGCTCCGTACTGGCACATCACTTGTCATGGGAAGAACCGCCACCTGGCTGCAAGGTACACCCATCTGGCCGCCTAAAGCCTTTTGGTTTATTACAGGTAGCCCATTTGTCCAGAGGACTAAACCACTCGTCTGGTTTGGATTAGGAGAACTTGGGTCTTCCGCCGACCTAATCTGACTTGTTGTAAGACATCGCCCAATGGTAGCTTGCTCTGTTTCGATGCACAATAAGGTTTGAAATTCAAAAGTAACCTCACCAGCTTCCCTTACATCGTACGCCTGCTCCATTGGAGCTGGCATGTGATCTCCGCCTGGAGTCTCCGGGTTTCTTCCTTGGTGAGGGTGTTCCTCTCTTCCCCGCCTTGCTGGAACTCTCGACTCCCGAACCAGAACGAGTTAAGACTGAAGCCACCACCCGCCCCGGCTAACCCAGCTGCTGGACCACCCGGCGCACTACCCCCACTCCCCCTTTTTTGGCTAGCCTCCACCCAGTACACATCACCATCTAAGATCACTTGGATCGGAAGCTGGTCCAGAACTGCGGCTGCCGATAATATCAGAACCGATCCCTTGTCGTAGCCCAACCCTGGCACGCATGTAGCATCCGTCATTTATACCCTGCCGACTATGGCCCCGATCCTTCCAAAGTTACTATCACACCTTGCGTGCGGAGGAACCCCACTTACCTCCCACCAGGTTGCTTGGAGGAGATAGGCGAATTCGATGTACCAATGTGCTATTTCTTCAAGTGGGGACTCCTTGGAGGAGATCCGGTTTATCCTTAACCGCTCCGGATTCGCTTCAGTACCTCTTTGTTTTTCAACTGATAAACATACAGAAACCCTTTGTTTTTTCGTAGCACCTCTCCGTAGCCAGAAGAGATTCCTCCCAGCCTGCTTTTAACTCCTCCCATAAGCCTTTCTTTGTATCTGGGATGGATTAACCTGCCTTGGTTCCCACCTTCCTGCATTACTTAAGGGATGGGCCACTTGTAGCCCCCCCTCCTCTTTTCTGTTGATGATCTTGGTCATGCATCGAATGCCCTTCCTGATGGTCTTGAACTTGCCTTGGAAGATTTGTTCTTACCGGATTAAGAGCCCCAGCTTGCTCTAGTCTGTTGTTGAATCCTCCTTGAGGGATATTCTGGTCCTGGGATGACCCGAGTTTTTTACACCAACATTCTAAACGCCTTTTAACATTTAGCAGCCAGACCACATCTAGAGCAAACCTAGTCCCCCCATCGACCTCGATCATATCTTCTTCCCCTTCTACCTCAGGCCAACCTCCCATCTTCTCTCATCCCTTGCCGTCTTGTCTTCCCTTGGCCCTTCATGAGCTACAGCACTTCCTCCAGATCCCTCTTGAGCTTCTGCTCCTACCATGCCCTATCAGTCTCTAATAAAATGGATATGAGATGTGCCTTGCGATGATCCTAAAGGAAACAGAAAAACAGAAAGTACCTTGATGTTTGATCTTGTTAAGCCATTATGGATGGTTGTCTTGCTTTATGTGTTTATTTGTGCTTGTTCTAGCATTTTATGAAGTTTTATCTTAAATTTCCGTGATTTCCATAGACTTCCATAAATTTTTCCATCATTTCCATGAACTTCTATAAATCTCTATGATTTTTTACAAGATTTCCATGGACTTTAGTAAACTTCCATGAAGTACTTCCTCTTTCGTGGGGATTGGAGTTGAACAAGACCGAAATTTGATTCTTGTGAGGGAGATTTTAATTAGTGGTAGGCATCCTACCCCTTCCAAGTTGGATCTATTCTAGGACTGTCATTAGAGGCCCTGGGTATACCCATAAACTAGATATGGAAGCAAGGCCATTGGAATGTCCGGAAAAGCTTAGATAGAAGGATTTCATTGAAAAATGCCTTTGTCTCTCCTGACGTGCATGCCGTCTTCGGCAATTTTTTTAGGCTGAGTAATAATTAGTCATCAACCCCAATTAAGAGATTCAAGCCGTTTATCGGCATCTTAAATATATAGTGAATTGAGATTTCGAGTTGATGGCTCAATCACCTTTAATTCAACCTCCAATCCAGCTCCCAATTCTTTGAACTCTGCAATTTGCTGTCCAGTACTTCAGGACCCAAACATAGGAAGTCACAATTGGATGCATGATTACCCTAAACTGCCAATGGACAAATAGGGCTCAACCCAAACAAGAACTTTTACATTGGACGGAACAATTGGAGACAGCATCATGATATTATGCTGATTGCCCTATGATTGGGCGAGAGAGCTTCGATACTTGTAGGCCGATTTGTATATTGTAGCCAACATATTTATGAAGGTAAAAGAGTTGAGGCATTGAAAATCCTAGAATTTACAAGAGTATAGATGATGGGGTACAATATCTTATTTACACTCTTTATTTTCCAGGTTTGTTTGCCTTCCCCCCATTCTATGTGCTACTATAATTTAGATAAGGTCACTCCTTAGCATGACTCTCTTTTTCTTCTGACATGATATGGAGCGCCCTGTCTATATTGCAATTGAGCAGGCTCTTTAGGACATCGATTGTTAGATAACTTGTCAGCTCATGTGTAAATGTTTTTGGACTGATAGGTACAATAACTAAATTTCCTTTAGATAACTTGTCAGCTCATGTGTAAATGTTTTTCGACTGATTGGTACAATAACTAAATTTCCTTTTGTATTCTAAGTACAGGTTGCTTCCTTTTTCCCATTTCATTGATTTTTTTTTTAATGGCATTTTCCCATTTCATTGATTTTCTGGCTTAGTTCTTATTTTTCGCCGAATATTCAGGGTTGTGTATGATTAACTGTATTTAATTTCCAGAACCAGTTTCCTATTCAATATCTAAATTTTCTGCAAGTATCTTGTATTTAAAATTACTATTTTTTTCACAAAAATTTTATCTTTTTAACGATAAATTTTGGGAAATGATTTCAGCGCTCCATTGTTTTGATAAACATGCGCTCCACTTGTTTGTCGTGTAATATTTATAGGTCTTTAAGAGCTTTTTGAAAACCGTAATATTCCTCTGACAGCCCTTTAAATACTACACGATAAAAATTGGAGCGCCTGTTTATCAAAACATTGGAGTGCAGAAATCATTTCCCTAATTTTTTTTAATCATTTTATATAATTTTGTAAAATAGAAAACTGAACATTTCTGCTATGTGTATAATGATGAACTCATATTTAACAGGGTACTGTTACTGTATACTATTATGTGGTGTAAAAAAAAGTTAGTTACCTCATATGAGTTTTTATATGGTGCCCGAGTGTCAAGTCCCGTGAAGGCGGGAACGCCCTTGATATTTGATCCAACAGCAGCCATCTTTTTAAGATGCTGCTGTTGGATCAAATATAAAGTGCAGTACTTTTATCGTACCACCTTCATGGGACTTGATGCTCGGGGACCATATAAATTCTCACTTCATTACCATGGTAATTTATAGTAGTGAGGTATATTATCAAATATATTGCATATTTCATCGAGTTTAGGTCTCATTGAATTATTTATTGAATCGAATTTACCCATTGTTCACTTTCTTTTGTTTAGCTTCAATTTAATGTATGTCATCCTACATTGTTGTAATGAAGTGCTCATTTGCCTTCCAGTGAGGATCATGTATGACAAAGACTCTGGTCGGTCAAGAGGCTTCGGGTTCGTACATTTTTCAGATGAAAACGATGCTATATGTGCCAGAGATGCCATGGATGGAAAGGTAAGCTGGCAAATTTATAGTTGATGCAGTTGAAAGTTAGAAGTGCAACTTAGGTTGGGTCCGGTTTAGCTTTTGCTGAAAATGAATTGGAGCCCACCCAAGCTCAACTTGATTTCATGGTAAAAGCTCAATCCGAATCCCCAAAAATCGACCCTAGTTGCTACTGTGGTTGAAAGTGCCCAGTTGAAGTTCTGTTCTTTAGCCAGTTGGTTTCCTTTGCAGGCATTGTTAGGTCGACCTTTAAGAATAAGCTTTGCTATGGACAAGGTTCGTGGTGGTCCTCTGGTTGTCCCTCGCCTATTTACCGGAGGAGAGGACACTAATCAGAAATCTTAAACTATTCTTTGGATAGAATCTTCATTTCCTTTACAAAAGTTATGAAAGCATAAAGATGGTTCCTGGAGACACCAACATTTTTTACCAGCAAGAATCACCTGAAGAACTTAGGATAGGGAATGTCAAATAATTCTTTCAAACATGCAATGGTGCCTCACCTAGCTGCGATCATCTAGCTTGAAACAGGCGGACCGTCCTAACTAGGCTGCACCTTCAAACATGCTTTCAACTGGAGGTGTTCGGCACCTGATTTCTGATTTCGCCGATGGTGAGCTTCTTCCTAGCTTCTTTTTTACGGTCGACCCAGATTTTTTGTTTCATGGATCCTTCATCTTTTTCTAGATTGTGTAATTGTTATGTTTTTCTATGGCTTCTAAGAGCTTTGTTTCACTTGGTGTACATATTCGGTATCAAAACATGTCAGTAGAATTAGATGTTGGAATAAATTAGTTTTCTAACCTATTAGTGGTTGATTGTCTGTCCACTTATCAGTCCAAAAGCTCAATGTTCCTCGCCTTACTATCCATCTGCTATTTTGGATCCAGTAATCCCACCCCTTTAGAATATCCTTCCAATGCCTTGAGGTAGTGGTGCGTATTTGAACCATGTTTAAATGTTCACCTCTAGTATACATGGATTTCAACGAATTGCTCTGCAATGAATTCCCTTTATGAAGTTGATACAATGCTTTCAATCTAAATACGCTACAGTAGTCATCTAGAGATTTGATACCAAGACGACCTTCATTTAAAGGTTTGCAATTTGTATACGAACACAAGAATGAAGATTAACGATATTTCCATTCAGAAGACATTTTTGTTGTGAAAGGACGCTGCATGTCTTTTTTAACTTCTATAAAAAGGGATTTGCTAGGGTCCATTGCAAAAGGCGTTTCGCGGCTGGTGGTCTGTCGCAAGTCAGACCAGCCACGTCGTGAATGGAGACAAGTGGCTGGTCTGACTTGCGACAGACCAGCCGCGAAATGCCTTTTGCAATTACTTGTCTCCATTCACGAGGTGGCTGGTCTGACTTGCGACAGACCAGCCGCGAAACGCCTTTTGCAATGGACCCTAGCAAATCCCCTATAAAAATAGGCTTAGCTATCATTTCATAATAATATTTTGCTAATAGTATTTTTACTCTCGGATTTTATATTGACACTCACTCTTCTCCTTTTCTCTATGGGCATACTTGTTGCTATTGAACTTGGGGTGCAGCCCTTGATCTAGACATTGTATCCTTGGGGCGAAATTCTGGCAGCCATCTGCATAAGTGGGGAATTAAGTCTTCAAGAGAAAGGCTTGATTCGTTTACCTTGCCTATTTCTCATTTCTGTCCTTCGCTCTCTTTTCTTGTATTTATTACTTTGATTATTTGCATCTCCACCGTTTCATCATTCATCATGCTAATTTGTCCCTGGACTAACACCTACAAGATGAAAGAGTCAATGAGATAGACACAAGATTTACATGGTTCGGAGCAAGTCCTACATGCACACTCCGTGCACTTACACTTGCACGGCTTCCACTATCTCGATCCTTCTTCAAGACTGGATCAAAAGCTGAGTACAATCTTGCTTCACCTTTCTCACGGGCCGAAGCGTTAGGCCTAAGGTTTCAACAAAGCCTGCTTCTCCTTTCTCGAGGTCCGAAACGTTAAGCCCTCTTTTACAATTTCAAGAAGAAAACACAACAAAAACTCTCAAGCCCTCTTGAATGGGCTTTAATATTACAATGAATGCTCACAATCTCTTCTAATGATTTCAAATAAAGCCTATAGAGATCTTCTTCAAGAGTAGTAAATGCACAAGTTAGAGCTCTTTGAAGAAGGTAGTTGAAAACTTGAAGAATTTTGAAAATTAGGGCTCAAATATGAATATTCAAAATGCTCAAAAGGTGTTATATGATGAATTAAATGAGGTATTTAGTGCCCATAGTGAAATATGACCGTTTGGGGGTAATTTGGGTATAAAAAGATAAAAAACGGTCAAAAAGTGAACTAGCCGTTAGAGCATAACGGCTCTTTTTGAGACATTTGGTCAGATGTTTGGCTAGACATCAGACGTCTGGTTCTGAATAGAAGGGTGCACATATTTTGTCCGTTTTAGCATGCTGAACTTGTAAAAATCATATCTCCATCATTTCTTATCGGATTTTGACGTTCTTGAACTCTACGAATATAAGAAGAACGGGAGGAATCTATAAAAGATATTTAAAAATGTTTTGGACCAGTTAAGATTGGATTTAGGTCTATGGTCAACCATTTAAGTGCTAATTTCATGTCTTTTCACTTCTAAATGCAGCACTTGGGCTATGGGTCCTTGGGCCATATCCTTTTGTTTTAGCAATATTTGCGATCTTTTGAAAGTAATTTTTTATGAAATTAAATTGGGTCCAAAGGTGGTTTTAAAATGGTTTGAAAAATACTTTGAAATACAAAACCATATATGTAGAGATCTCTAATACAATCTAAAACATAAAATGTAAACCTTGGAGCTCTTGATTGAATTGGCTTGATCTTCTTGGGCTCTTGGGATTGAGAAACTTCTTTATCAATCTTTGAATGCATGTCACTCCTCCATCTTGAATTCTTGAGAAGATCACAGTTCTCTCAACCATTCCATTTGCACTTTACACAATGTTAGTTTTGATCAATCCCGTCTAAATCACAACACTAGCAAAGCCATTAGCAACCAAGGTTTTAAATTTCGGTTTCGGTCCTCACCAAAACTAAACTTGAAATTTCAAACGAAATCTATCGAAACCAAATAAAGAACTATATTATTCCATAGCAAATTTGAAGATAATATTAAATAATAAATAAAACCAAGATTTTTTCGTGATATACGAAATTTCGATCCATTTCGACTGTACTCAATTTCGGTTTCGATCGAAATTTAAAACCTTGTCAGCAACATATAATCAATTTGAGTTTGTGGATCATCAAAACATAGATAGGGCTGAACCCTTGGGCCTACATAAACAATTAACGCTTTTAAAAGGTGAAGATAGGTTTTGCCTGGCAAGATTGCTGCCTAACATCTTGCAATCTTCTAACCAGGTGACATACTCAATTTGGAATTGCAGACAATACCTACAAAGTTAATCATGGGTCTTAGGCCCTAACCTAGGTGGCGACTTTAGTTTTTTGCTTTTTTTGTGAAGTTCTGATTTTTATCCCAAATTCACAAGAAAAGCAAAATAAATTCAAATTACAACACATAAGAAAAGAGCAAACGCTACAAAAACACACTACCCTCGTGGGTGTGAAGGGACAATCTCCCGACAGGCTCCACAAAATCTTAAAAGAAAATCCAATTAATTAAATCAAACTTTGCCGAATTTTTCATGTGTCTGAAACAACAGACACAAAAAGGAGAAAGAAAGAACAGAAGAGAGACGGAAGAAAATTAGATGGGGAAAATGGAGAAATTAAAATTGACTCGAGGAGAGACAAAGATATGGATACATAACTTCATAGATAATGCGGAAGAATATAAAAGAGAAACGATGGAAAGAACTACCATAAAACGAAAAAAATAAAAAAAGATAGGTTTTACCGGCATTCAATAAACCGCCAGTAATGCCTCTGTCCCTAGCAGTCTCAAACTGCGACTATTCTATTTACTTCCGTCGGTATATATCCAATTTTATTTTTCTTAAATAAAAAAATTATCTTTTTTTTTAAATGAAATAATTTAATCAGCAGTCATTACTCCAGATAGATGTCAATTTTCTTTAGATAAAATATTTTTTAAAATTATATTTAAAAAAAAAAGAAGGGGCCCTTTCTTGCTAGTCAATGGTCATGACCTCGTAAAAAGACATTTTTTTAAATAAAAAACTATTTTAATTAATTTCCTAGCTTAATTTGTTTTAGACATACTTTTTATATTGATACCGGTTTACATTTTGTAATGCACCAGCTCTTGCATCAGGAGTTAGGAGTCTCAGTCCGTCCCTGTATTTCACGAAAGGTAGTCTTATTGGATCCCTTCGGGAATTCATTCTTCTTGGCGGCCCCCGCCTCAACCCTATTAGATTCTGAGCCTATTCTGAGGCACCAAACCAGACATGGAATATGGAACCTAAACCCGAGGGATGGTCGATTGAATCATTTATGGGGTGCCCATTCGTCAATCTTTAAGATATACAATCGGTCGGACTAAGAGACGTCGTCGATTGACGTATTGAACCGAGCCTTCCTTCAAATAAGGACTTGGCCCTGCCTGCCTGCCTGAGACTTGGACTTGGTAGTGAGCCATCTAACACCGGTGAAATGAGATCGCCGCTATGAGAAATCCCCTCAAATTCTGTTATGTCCAAGCCCGTTCCTCCCCAATCCTCGGTTTATAGAGATGCCTACTCAATTCTAATAGTAAAAGGGGCAGATGTCGGAACATGCTTAGCTTACTTGTTGGTCCAGAAGTCGATGGTTGGGCTAAACCCACCTCAACCACAACATGCTAATCGCCAATTTTCGAATAATGCCCATCCTTATGATAAAAACCTGCAATAAGTGGAGGGCAATCTCGCATAGAAGTAGGTTCTGTTCACCACTGCACACTTACCAAATCACGATTCAAAGTATATGAAAAGACAGACAAACACTGGGTAGAGGGACTGAAAGCAGATATGGATGGTTTTGCTTTGTCCTGGTATGGATTTGGCAGTCTGCTACTGCGGCCGCTGCCTTCCCTCAAAGTCCATTTCGATTCCAAACCCCTCCTCAAGCATTCCAACCACCTCAAGCGGTCCTAATTCAGCCTACTTTCATCGCAACAACCCCAACCTTCTTTTAATCCGACGTCCTCAAGCGGCCCGAATTTGCCTACTGCCCTACTGGATAAGGCGATAGACAAGGCCAGTAGGGCAGAGGGCCAATTCCCTTTCGAACTATCTTTATTGATCCCAAATTGTTTATTTGCTTTCCCGGGTCCTCACCGAGCAGAGTGGAATTGAAAGATCTTCGTAGCTTGAGTAGCTAAAGGAAGTGAGAACTAACTTGACCATAGGGAGAGGGGTTGCTTTCTTCAATCTTCAATAAGTAATCAAGGATCTTAGGCATCCGGGGACCGGCTTCGAGAGACCATAACATAGCCCCCGTGCTCCTAATGTAGAGTTAGAACTACTGCTACTGTGGAATCCGCGATCACACATGAGTACCTCGCCTTCCAAAAAAAGCGGCTGCTAATTGCCACTAATGCTAATGGGGACCATCGATCAAGGACTTTGGAGACTTCGATACAAGAGATAAGGAAGTTCCTCGAAGTTATATTCAACTTCCCTACTGGCATTTAGTGGAAGCCCCAGAATGCTTCATTTTGCTTCCTAAGAAAGAGGAATGATGATAAGAACTCTGGGAAGACTTCATCCACTAAAGGATCCAGTGCCACCGATAAATAGAAATCCAGCAACATGACAGGGGGAATCCCACTTTCAGAGGACCAGGAATTGGTCACAATCTGCCAAGAGGGCTTAAAAGCTCCTAAGAATTTTCTGTCATAGTCCTTCATTAAGTTACATAGTTGTTTTAACACCAGGAGTCTCTTTAGGCAGTCCCGTGAAACAAGTTCCACCTCAAGGGGTCCTAAGTTTCAGAAACCTTACCAGTTTTTCCACCTTGTTGAGTCTACGAAGCTTTGCTTCTTGTAGTCGGCCCGTAATGCCCTCAACAGAAGCAAAGCAATTCTTGAGATTGTAATTATATATTCCTCACTAATCCACCTCCTTTCCTATTCCTAGCTATTGCGTGTTTTTCTAGTCAGAATATGACCTCTCGCCAGCGTGTTATTATGCTAAAGAAGGCTAGCTTACCGCACCGCAGGCGGACACGCGTTAGCGTTTGTGGTGGTGCTTTAGGGATCTTCTTTGCGTATGTGCTTGTTCCTGTTTTGTTTTTTATCTTATTTGTCAGCCGTTCATCGTAAAAATATGTCCATAACCTTGACTAAAGACAAGGTTATGGACGAAATAACCTTGCCTTTAGTCATTAGGGCAAGTAGCTAAAGCTCCCCGGTTGGGGCATTCATGAGATACGGTTGAACCCAAATCCATGGCAGGTCATGGAAACATCTTTCTCCGGCTAGAGGTTGCTCAATATCTGCCGAGCCCGCCCGGGCGATCCAGCCATCCATCGGTTGGGTCATCAGGCAGGGACCTCTGTACCTTTCCCTTATACGAAGAAGATCAAGAGGGGCCCGAAGAGTGTAGTCACTAAGGTTTCAGCTGGTCGAGTGACAACATAGCCCCCTTAACGTAGTCGTAGTGTACAACGTAATAGCCTATGGCCTCCGGTAAACAAGCTAACCGACAGTGGAAATGAGAAGAACTTTCTTTAAATAGGATGTAATTACCCACGAGAGTCTTCTAAAATTCTCTACCATCTGATCATCGCAATCTCCAATAGTCGGGTGAATAGTTGCTGCATGGTGAGCTTAATAAAGCTTCCAATTCCTACTATGCCCGGCATACGCATGGATAAAGATACTGCTTCAATAATATGAACTAGTAGTTTTTTTGAATGATATGTAACCATTGTATATTTTGTTTAAGTTATGTGATTGTTGAAGTAAAAGACGTTAGTGCTTCAATCAACAACATCCATTGATAATAAAAGAACAAAACATCTACAATCTACAATGTGAATTAATCTACAAATAAACCATATGTAAAATGTGGACAAAAATACTAGCAAAAAGGAAGCAAGAACAAACTGCCTATCTTCAACTCTATCTATGAAGAACATTGTTGTATATCTCAAGGTCTAAGCAATCAAGTTCCACATGCCACTTACTCTAGATCAGCATAGTCACAAAATATGTGCTGCTACTATAGAATGTCAGTGAATTAGCTCCTAGCTCAGTCATGTTTTAACATTTCAAGATATTCAACTTTTAATACATGCTTAAAAGGGAGCTTAGTTACATATTTGGCTACTAACTAACCTGATTTTTTGCGACCCAAATGAGGTTGTTTAAACTTGACACTTTTAAGGGCTCAATTTCAGCATGTTTGAATAGCTTTATGCTTTCACCATTTCAAATTACAAATAGGCTACAATCTTGGAGTAACTTAATTTACAAGTCACCAAAAAGATTTTAAACAATGCATATCTAATGATGTAGGGTAGGTGCGTAATCGACGCTTTAGTGTTGTAAGGGAATTGGTTCCCGGTTGTGAGTGTAAATCCCGACATTGTCGTAGACTATGGTAACTGAATTCTTCCTCAATATGAGTGCTGAAATTCGCCCAAAGCCTTGGAGTCATGCTTCAATTAATTGCTTCACAGGTACTTTAATCCCAAATTCATTATCAGGTCATTCAAAGAAATGGGCGGTGGGGAATGATTTTATATTCAGCCTGACTAGCTGCTCATTCCAAGTCAAGGAACACAGTTGGGCAAGTTTTCTCTTGCAACAAATTCACACAAGAACATTGAGCTTCTGACTTGTATGATTTTTTCTTGTTTTTGTAAAAAACAGCACATTCCAAGTAATAGGTGACAGAATTTCCCCTTCCTTTGTCCCAACAGTAAGTTGAGGATTTGGACATTTACAACTTTCTATGCGATAGATTTTTCCTACCCATGTCAAATGGAGATGAAAGTTTCACCACTATGGCTATTGGATGCACTTCTTTATGTGTCTTCTAGGTCTTTGAAATTAGGAATCAATCTAGGTAGAATCTATCAACTGCTAGATCTCAAATAGTTTGCATTGATCGAATGATCCCAAAAGTAAGAAGTCAGGCTTGAAACTTTAGTAGGATCATTGATATGTATGAGGAAATTGTGAATAATGATTTTTATTTCTCCCTTTTCAGGAGTCCGAGCAGTTACCGAAGAATGACTCTCTTCCTTCCGAGGAGTCCGATTTGCTACTAGAGAAACAATCTCTTCATTCCGAGGAGTGTGAGTAGTTATCGGAGAACAAAAAAGCAGACATCTAACAAGTCGGTGACAAAAAAAACAGTAGAAAAAATAGAAGTAGAAGAATTGTAGAAAAGAATGGAGAAAGCTCGAATTATGCTATAAGGCCTCTAGGATCAGAACAAAGGTAAAGAGGTCACCGTTGATTTTGATAAGCAGATGCAATATAAAGAACGGGCATTGAAAAGATTTCCCGTGTGCAGGACGGAATACTAAATTACATGCTGAAATGATGGATATCTATAAATATCAAGGGTTAGTCTACTAAATCATCCCTGAAAAATGTAAGCCAGTGGGTGGGTCATCGGATAACCTACGAAAATGCCATTCTCTTCAAACTCTTAGCGATTGCCACTAGACTGTTACGATCAAACTTCAACTTTTCCTTCCACCATGGTCATAGATTATCCCATGCCCACCCACTGGCTTACCTTTTTTGAGGATGTTTTAGTAGAGTAATTCTTGAGCTTTTTAGATATCCATCATTTTCAGCATGTATTTTAGTATTCCGTCCTGCGCTAGGCACATTTCTTTAGGTGCGCATGATCTTGAGATTGCTTCTGCTTAGCTGAATCGATGGTGACCTCCTTCCCTTTGCTCTGATCCTTGAGGCATTGTTGCAGAAATCGATCTTTTTATATTCTTTTCTCCAATTCTTCTACTTCTAATTCCTCTTCACTGCTTTCACTGTCTTCGACTTGTGAGACGTTGGCTAGTAACGTATTAGCTTGCTTCTCGGGTAACTTCTCAAACTCATCGGAAGGAAGAGACAAAAAATCAATACTGACATCTAACAATTCGGCGACACTAAAAACAGTAGAACAAATAGAAGTAGAAGAATTGTAGTAGACAATGGAGAAAGCTCGAATTATGCTACAAAGCCTCTAGGATCAGAACAAAGGTAAAGAGGCCATCGTTGATTCTGCTAAGCAGATGCAATATAAAGAAGGGGCGCTGAAAAGATTTCACGGGCACAAGAAGGAATACTAAATTACATGTTGAAAATGATGGATATCTACAGAACTCAAGGGTTAGTCTGCTAAATCATCCCTGAAAAATGTAAACCAGTGGGTGGGTCATCTGATAACCTACGAAAACGCCATTCTGTTCAAACTCTTAGCAATTGCCACTAGACTGTTCCGATCAAACTTCACCTTTTCATTCCACCATGGTCGTAGATTATCCTATGCCCACCGATTGGCTTACCTTTTATGAGGATGTTTCAGTAGAGTAATTCTCGAGCTTTATAGATATCCATCATTTTCAGCGTGTATTTTAGTATTCCGTCCTGCGCTAAGGACATTTCTTTCGGTGTGCATGTACTTGAGATTGCTTCTACTAAGCTGAATCGATGGTCACCTCCTTCCCTTTGCTTTGATGCTTGAGGCATTGCACAGAAATTGATCTTTCTATATTCTCTGCTCCAATTCTTGTACTTGTAATTCCTCTTCACTGCTTTCGCGGTCTTCGACTTGTGAGATGTTGGCTAGTAACATATTGGCTTGCTTCTCGGGCAGGTGCTCAAACTCCGTGGAAGGAAGAGACATAAAATCAATATTCACGTTATTCACAATTTCTTCATGGATTTTAATGATCTTCGAAATGTTTCATTTCAATGTTCTCACTTTTGAGTTCTTCGATCTGGTAATCCTTTCTAGCCCCCTCCTGCAAAACAATAAGAAATTGACTCGGATAAAATACGATCAATTGAATGAAATTGCGATAGCTTTCGTAAATAACTTCAGCAACTAAGAAGTTCGTATCCCCTAGAGAAATCCATAAATGTATTAAAAAGTTTAGAAATAAATCTCATTCCAGCACTTTTGCATGTATCCAATAAATAAGAATCCATATATAGTATATGAAGAAATCATCACAGAAGGACGCATACCATGCAACTAGGAAAAGAAGAACCAATTTGATCTAGAAATTTAATAGTACAAATAGCTTGCATATTAATAGCACAAACATCATGCATATTATAAAGGTGAACATTTTCGTAACACATAAATGCATTAAAAAAAGGGAATACATAAAATAAGCCAAGATTGCAAATCGAACATTCAAATAGATCTCATGAAAAAAATCTCGACAGAGATAACCAAATCTTGTTGCAATAACAAATCTTCTGCATGGCCAAACATTATTAATCCCACGAAGAACGCTGGTGTTCCGTAATGTTTGTACCAGCATACTATATAGATTCCGATATCGAATCGATGAAAATGTGCCGTAAAACTGGGTCCAAGAAAAAAGATCACCTTAAAGGAAACATCCTCACATAAGAAAGCTTCAGAATCTATGGTCCGCAAAACAAAAAAGCATCCAAATATTATACAAAGTAAAAAAACAAAAAACGAAATCTAGCAGTAGATATTTAAAAGAGGAAAGGACAAATGACGTAGAAAAGTATAAAACACACACACACACACACACACACACACACACACACACACTCACACACACACACAAACACACACACACACACACAAACAAACACATACATATAAAAATCATAAAATAAAATCCAATAAATTAAATCAAGGCTTGATGACTTTTCATCTGACAGAAACGGCAACTAGAAAAATGACAAAGAAACAGAAAAAAGAGACGAAAGCGAAATAGCTGGGAAAATGGGGAAATTAAAATTGACATGAGCAGACAAAGATATGGATATAAGGGCTTCATAGATCTTTCAGAAGAACACATAAGATAAATGATGAAAGAAATGTCAGAAAATAAAAAAAGTTAAAAAAAGAGCTTGGAAGCCATAGAGGATTTATATGCAACCTTGTCTAGGCCACGGTTTCCTCCAATAAATCTTTCTCTCCCAGCTCAGCTGATTTATGTTCATTCAAGCTTTCATTCCAAGTTCATATCTAAACACTAGAGGTAAAAGAGCAGAAGAGCTTCTAAGGAGAGAGAAAAATAAGAGGAACATGAGCTTCCCGGAAGGTTATTTAACTATAGAAAGGGGAATGATAGTTGAAATTACCAAAATACCCTCCACCCTCAGTGGTGCTCGGATGTAGAGCACAATGTAAGTTGTCGTCCGTAAGATCTCAGTAGTCTATTGGCTCGTTGGCCTAATTATGACCGTCCTGTTTGTCTTCGACTAACGATTGTGATTAGAATTTTGAAGCTTGTGTTTATCTTACCACGTAATGAACTTACCATGTATAAAACAAAAGTCTAACATGCGCTTTGGAGCATGTAAGCCGTCCAAGCACATTATGATGGATGGGATCTTTCCTTGTTCATTAAATCATACTATTTGCTTATCTGGCTATTCTACCAAATATAGACCATCTTTTGTTAATGAGGACTGCCAATTAATATCCTCATCTTTTGATATTTCATGTAAATTTTATTGGGGATTTTGTCGCCCATATTTAGGAAACAAGATATACAAGAATCTGCTCTCACACTCAACTAGCCAGGTTAGCTACAAGCAATTAAAAAAAGAGACACATGGCAAGTAACAATCATCACTACAAGAAAACTGGGTTTTACGAGTGATCTTGACTGTCGATAAAATTCTCAAAAATCACCGGGGTAGGTTGGACTACTGTTTAGTAAATCCCAGGTATTACCGACATTTTTCTTTTCTTTCAGTAAAAAGCTAAGTTTGGCAGCGGTCCAAATAGACTTATTCCATTTATTTTTGGTGGTATATCTTCTTTTTTTCTATAGAATTTATAAAAAAAGAATTTTTTTTACCGGTAGTAATGACCATCGGGAAAGGTAATTTTTTAAAAGAAATAGTTTTTTTTTAAATTAATTTTTCTAAGGAAACAAGGTTCCTCTATCGGAGGTCATGACCACCTATAAAACACTTTTTTTTTTCAAAAATGAAAATTTTAATTAGTTTCCTAGAATTGTAGTAGTTTTATTTTTTATATTTACACCATTTTACATTTTGCAATGCAATAGTAGCATCTAACCAATTGTAGAATCAATAATGACATAATAATTGTGATTGTTAGCCCAAGGGTTCCCATTAGTGGCCCTAATCATAGTTTTGATGATAACAAACCCATATTGAACAAAATAGGTTTTTACTAATGATTTGAGGTTGTTAAGATTGTCCATACTGTTAGTGGCACAAAGAAGGACAATTCAAATTAAAATAAAACCAAAGAAAATCAAAGTCAGGTCCACAACTAACAACCCTGAAAGATGAACCTAGTTGAAGATCAAGCAAGACAAGCCAAGACTCAAGACCATAGAACATGAACCAAGTTGAAGCTCAATCATATTCAAGGTGAACAAGAGAAGTGTCAATATAGGAAGATCAATTTCTATAGATGGAGCTCTTGCAAATCCACCCAAACAAATAGACCTAAAGGAGAAGCATGAATAAAGAAGACCAAGCAAGCTTATTCAATCACCAGACCCAAGCGATCATCAATCTTAGGTTGAATGGAGATAAACTTCAAGTGTGGTTTGCAAAGGGTTTTCAAATACTACTTTTAAAGTGCACTTTTACAAAGAAATTTCAAAAAATCTACATAAATGAGCCAAAACTGGTTTAAAACCTTCCCAAAGCTTAAGTGTGAATCACACAAAAAATGGGAGGAGTTTCAAATGAAAAACAACAAGTTCTGAGAACCAGATCTTAGACAAGACCTCTGGTCCATCATCTGGCAGACAACTTAGGTTCTGGTCGCAACCAGATGATGGACCAAACGTCTGGTCTTCCATTTGGTCTACATTCTGTCACGACCAGAAGTTTGGTGCGGCAAAAGAAACTAGTCGTTGGGAGTAAGGACTAGTAGTATTTTTTACTTTTCTAGCTTAAAAAAGACCATTTTACCCCCCAACGGTTATATTCCTGTTTGGCCCCTATATGTGATTAACAACACCATTTAAACACTTTCATAACTTAGGAAAATATATTTACATGTAATTTAAGAATTTCCAAGGCTTTTGCAAAAGTTCTTCTTCCTTGTTTTTAAACCTTGCAATCTCTTTAAAAAAGATCTCCATAAGCTTACTTGCAATCTATTCTACGAAGAACCACTCAAGCTTACTTGCAATCTATTCTACGAAGAACCACTCAAGCTTACTTGCCGTCAACAATCTTGAAGATTTCCCAAGCTTACTTGCAATTTCACCATTGGAGAAGTTCTCACCAAGCTTATTTGTAAACCCATTTGGAGAAGAACTCATTGTACGGAAGAGGTTTATATGCCTTAGTAGAAGGCAATAACACATTGTATTTTGAAGAAGATAGAAAGTGGTGGAAGGGCACCGTTCTTAAATCCTTTGAAGTGTAAAAGCTTGTAAGAAGGGCCCGCATTCAGCCGTCTCAAGGAGGATAACAATAGTGGATTTCCGCAAGGATATTAACTTGAGAAGAGTGAAGTAGGTCTTGGAGTTTTAAGACCGGACAACTATAAATTCTTGTGTGGTATCTCTTCTATTACTCTTTCCTTTCTTCTTATTTATTTTGTGGTTGTTGCTTCTTTTGTTTTTATTTATCTAACTACTATTAATCAAAGATTAATTAATAAGTGTTAGCCAACGTATAAAAAGTTGTAAAAGATACGGTATTTAGTTAATGAGGACTGCCCACATCTTTTGCTATTTATGTAAATTTGGTTGCCCATATCTAGAAAATAACATTTACAAGAATTTGCTCTCACAGTCCACTAGCTAGGTTAGCTACTAGAAAATAAAAAAAAATAGACGTGGCAAGTAGCAATCATCACTACAACAAAACTAGTTTTACTGGCGTTCTTCACCGCCGGTAAAAGTCTAAAACCCACCAAGATAGGTTTTACCGGCATTCATTAAACCGCCAGTAATGGCTCTGTGCCTAGAAGTCTCAAACTGCGACTATTCTATTAACTTCCGTCGGTATATATCCAATTTTAGTTTTCTTAAATAAAAAAAATATCTGTTTTTTTTAAATGAAATAATTTTATCGGAAGTTATTGCTCTTGATAAATGTGAATTTTTTTTAGATAAAATATTTTTTAAAATTATATTTAAAAAAAACGAAGGTACCCTTTATTGCTAGTCAATGGACATGACGTCGTAAAAGGACATTTTTTTGAAATAAAAAACTATTTTTAATTAATTTCCTAGCTTAATTTGTTTTAGGCATACTTTTTATATTGATACCGGTTTACATTTCGTAATGCACCTGCTCCTGCATAGGGATTTAGGAGTCTCAGTCCGTCCCTGTATTACCCAAAAGGAAGTCTTATTGGACCCCTTCGGGAATTCATTGTTCTTGGAATCTGAGCCTATTCTGAGGCACCAAACCAGACATGGAATACGAAACCTAAACTCGAGGGATGGTCGATTGAATCATTTATGGGGTGCGCATTCGTCAATCTTTAAGATATACAATAGGTTGAACTAAGAGACCTCGTCGATTGACGTATTGAACCGAGCCTTCCTTCAAATAAGGACTTGGCCCTGCCTGCCTGCCTGAGACTTGGACTTGGTAGTGAGCCATCTAACGCCGGTGAAGAGAGATCGCCGCTATGAGAAACCCCTGCAAATTCTGTTATGTCCAAGCCCGTCCCTCCCCAATCCTCGGTTTATAGAGATGCCCACTCAATTCTAATAGTAAAAGGGGCAAATGCCGGAACATGCTTAGCTTACTTGTCGGTCCAGAAGCCAATGGTTGGGCTAAACCCACCTCAACCACAACATGCTATTCGCCACTTTTCAAATAATGCCCCTCCTTATGATAGAAACCCGCAATGAGTGGAGGGCAATCTCTCGTAGAAGCAGGTTCTGTTCACCACTGCATCCCTACCAAATCACGATTCAAAGAATATGAAAAGACCGACATACATCGGGTAGAGGGACTGAAAGCATATATGGATGGTTTTGCTTTGTCCTGGTATGGATTTGGCAGTCTGCTACTGCGGCCGCTGCCTTCTCTCAAAGTCCATTTTGATTTCAAACCCCTCCTCAAGCATTCGAACCACCTCAAGTGGTCCTAATTCAGCCTACTCTCATCGCAACAACCCCAACCATAATCCAGCAACGCCCTCAAGCGGCCGGAATTGGCCTACTGCCCTACTGGATAAGGCGACAGACAAGGCCAGTAGGGAAGTAGGGCCAATTCCCTTTCGAACTATCTTTATTGATCCCAAATTATTTATTTGCTTTCCCGGGTACTCACCGAGAAGAGTGGAATTGAAAGATCTTCGTAGCTTGAGTAGCTAAAGGATGTGAGAACTAACTCGGCCATAGGGAGAGGGGTTGCTTTCTTCAATCTTCAATAAGTAATCAAGGATCTTAGGCATCCGGGGACCGGCTTCGCGTGACCATAACATAGCCCCTGTGCTCCTAATGTAGAGTTAGAACTACTGCTACGGTGGAATCCGCGATCACACATGACTACCCATCCAAAAAAAGTGGCTGCTAATTGGCACTAATGCTAATAAGGACCATCGATCAAGAAGAACTTTGGAGACTTCGATACAAGAGATATGGAAGTTCCTCGAAGCTATATTCAGCTTCCCTACTGGCATTTAGTGGAAGCCCCAGAAATGCTTCATTTTGCTTCCTAAGAAAGAGGAATGATGATAAGAACTTTGGGAAGACTTCATCCACTAAAGGATCCAGTGCCACCGGTAAATAGAAATCCGGCAACACGGCAGGGGGGATCCCACTTTCAGAGGACCAGGAATTGGTCATAATCTACCAAGAGGGCTTAAAAGCGCCTCAGGATTTTCTGTCATAGTCCTTCATTAAGTTACATAGTTGTTTTAATACCAGGAGTTTCTTTAGGCAGTCCCATGAAACAAGTCCCCCCTCAAGGGGTCCTAAGCTTCAGAAACCTTACCAGTTTTCCACCTTGTCGAGTCTATGAAGCTTTGCTTGTTGTAGTCGGCCCGTAATGCCCTCAACAGAAGCAAAGCAATTCTTGAGATTGTTATTATATATTCCTCAGTAATCCGCCTCCTTTCCTATTCCTAGCTATTGCGTGTTTTTCTAGTCAGAATATGACCTCTCGCCAGCGTGTTATTATGCTAAAGAAGGCTAGCTTACCGCACCGCAGGCAGACGCGCGGTAGCGTTCATGGTGGTGTTTCAGGGATCTTCTTTGCGTATGTGCTAGTTCCTGTTTTGTTTTTATCTTATTTGTCAGCCGTTCATCATAAAAAGAAGTCCATAACCGTGACTAAAGGCAAGGTTATGGATGAAATAACCTTGCCTTTAGTCATTAGGGCAAGTAGCTACAGCTCCCCGGTTGGGGCATTGATGAGATACGACTGAACCCAAATCCAAGGCAGGTTGTGGAAACATCTTTCTCCGGCTAGAGGTTGCTCAATATCTGCCGAGCCCGCCCGGGCGATCCGACTATCCATCGGCTGGGTCATCAGGCAGGGACCTCCGTACCTTTCCCTTATAAGAAGAAGATCAAGAGGGGCCCGAAGAGGAGTAGTCACTAAGGTTTCAGCTGGTCGAGTGATAACATTGCCCCCTCAACGTAGACGTAGTGTACATCGTAATAGCCTATGGCATCCGGTAAACAGGCAAACCATCAGTGGAAATGAGAAGAACTTTCTTTAAATAGGATGTAATTACCCGCGAGAGTCTTCTAAAACCCTCTTCCATCGGATCGGCGCAATCTCCAATAGTCGGGCGAATAGTTGCTTCATGGTGAGCTTAATAAAGCTTCCAATTCCTGCTATGCCCGCCATACGCATGGATAAGGATACTGCTTCAATAATATGAACTAGTAATTTTTTTGAATGATATGTAAGCATTGTATATTTTGTTTAAGTTATGTGATTGTTGAAGTAAAAGACCTTAGTGCTTCAGTCAACAACATCCATTGATAATAAAAGAACAAAACATCCACAATCTACATTGTGAATTAATCTATAAACAAACCATATGCAAAATGTGGACAAAAATACTAGCAAAAAGGAAGGAATAACAAACTGCCTATCTTCAACTCTATCTATGAAGAACATTGTTGTATATCTCAAGGTCTAAGCAATCAAGTTCCACTTGCAACTTACTCTAGATCAGCATAGTCACAAAATATGTGCTGCTACTATAGAATGTAGGTGAATTAGCTCCTAGCTCAGTCTTGTTTTAACATTTCAAGATATTCAACTTTTAATACATGCTTAAAAGGCAGCTTAGTTACATATTTGGCTACTAACTAACATGATTTTTTGCGACCCAAATGAGGTTGTTTAAACTTGACACTTTTAAGGGCTCAATTTCAGCATGTTAGAATAGCTCTATGCTTTCACGATTTCAAATTACAAATAGGCTACAATCTTGAAGTAAACTTAATTTACATGTCACCAAAAAGATTTTAAACAATGCATATCTAATGATGTAGGGTAGGTGCGTAATCGACGCTTTAGTGTTGTAAGGGAATTGGTTCCCGATTGTGAGTGTAAAGCCCGACATTGTCATAGACCGTGGTAACTGAATTCTTCCTCAATATGAGTGCCGAAACTCGCCCAAAGCGTTGAAGTCATGCAATCAAAATTAAGTCATGTTTCAATTAACTGCTTCACAGGTACTTTAATCCCAAATTCAATATCAGGTCATTCAAAGAAATGGGCGGTGGGGATTGGTTTTATATTCAGCCTGACTAGCTGCTCATTCCAAGTCAAGGAACACAGTTGGGCAAGTTTTCTCTTGCCACAAATTCGCACAAGAACATTGAGGTTCTGACCTGTATGATTTTTTCTTGTTTTTGTAAAAAACAGCACACTCCAAGTAATAGGTCACAGAATTACCCCTTCCTTTGTCCCAACAGTAAGTTGAGGATTTGGACATTTACAACTTTCTATACGACTGATTTTTCTTACCCATGTCAAATGGAGATGAAAGTTTCACCACTATGGCTTTGGATGCACTTCTTTATGTGTCTTCTAGGTCTTTGAAATTGGGAATCAATCTAGGTAGAATCTACCAGCTGCCAGATCTCAAATAGTTTGCATTGATCAAATGATCCCAAAATTAAGATGTCAGGCTTGAAACTTTAGTAGGATCATGGATATGCAAGAGGAAATTGTGAATAATGAATTTTATCTCTCCCTTTTGAGGAGTCCGAGCAGTTACTGAAGAATGAGTTTCTTCCTTCCGAGGAGTCCGATCTGCTACTATAGAAAGAATCTCTTCATTTCGAGGAGTGTGAGTAGTTATTGGAGAACAAAAAAGCTGACATCTAACAAGTCGGTGACAACAAAAACAGTAGAAAAAATAGAAGTAGAAGAATTGTAGAAAAGAATGGAGAAAGCTCGAATTATGCTATAAGGCCTCTAGGATCAGAACAAAGGTAAAGAGGTCACCGTTGATTTTGATAAGCAGATGCAATATAAAGAACGGGCATTGAAAAGATTTCTCGTGTGCAGGACGGAATACTAAATTACATGCTGAAATGATGGATATCTATAAATATCAAGGGTTAGTCTACTAAATCATCCCTGAAAAATGTAAGCCAGTGGGTGGGTCATCGGATAACCTACGAAAATGCCATTCTCTTCAAACTCTTAGCGATTTCCACTAGACTGTTCCGATCAAACTTCAACTTTTCCTTCCCCCATGGTCATAGATTATCCCATGCCCACCCACTGGCTTACCTTTTATGAGGATGTTTCAATGGAGTAATTCTTGAGCGTTTTAGATATCCATCATTTTCAGCATGTATTTTAGTATTCCGTCCTGCGCTAGGCACATTTCTTTAGGTGCGTATGTTCTTGAGATTGCTTCGGCTTAGCTGAATCGATGGTGACCTCCTTCCCTTTGCTCTGATCCTTGAGGCATTGTAGCAGAAATCGATCTTTTTATATTCTCTTCCCCAATTCTTGTACTTCTAATTCCTCTTCACTGCTTTCACTGTCTTCGACTTGTGAGATGTTGGCTAGTAACATATAAGCTTGCTTCTTGGGTAACTGCTCAAACTCGTCGGAAGGAAGAGAAAGAAAATCAATACTGACATCTAACAATTGGGCGACACCAAAAACAGTAGAACAAATAGAAGTAGAAGAATTGTAGAAGACAATGGAGAAAGCTCGAATTATGCTACAAGGCCTCTATGATCAGAACAAAGGTAGAGTGGTCACCGTTGATTCTGCTAAGCAGATGCAATATAAAGAAGGGGTGCTGAAAAGATTTCACGGGCGCAGGAAGAAATACTAAATTACATGCAGAAAATGATGGATATCTACAAAGCTCAAGGGTTAGTCTAGTAAATCATCCCTGAAAAATGTAAGCCAGTGGGTGGGTCATCGGATAACCTACGAAAATGCCATTCTGCTCAAACTCTTAGCAATTGCCACTAGACTCTTCCGATCAAACTTCACCTTTTCATTCCACCATGGTCGTAGATTATCCTATGCCCACCCAATGGCTTACCTTTTATGAGGTTGTTTCAGGAGAGTAATTCTCGAGCTTTATAGATATCCATCATTTTCAGCATGTATTTTAGTATTCCGTCCTGCGCTGGCTACATTTCTTTCGGTGTGCTTGTACTTGAGATTGCTTCTACTAAGCTGAATCGATGGTCACCTCCTTCCCTTTGCTTTGATGCTTGAGGCATTGCAGTAGAAATCGATCTTTCTATATTCTCTTCTCCAATTCTTCTATTTCTAATTTCTCTACACTGCTTTCGCTGTCTTCGACTTCTGAGATGTGGCTAGTAACATATGAGCTTGCTTCTCGGGTAAGTGCTCAAACTCCTCGGAAGGAAGAGACAAAAAATCAATATTCACGTTATTCACAATTTCTTCATGGATTTTAATGATCTTACAAAAGTTTCATGCCCAAGTTCTCACTTTTGGGTTCTTCGATCTGGTAATCCTTTCTAGCCCCCCCTGCAACACAAGAAGAATTGACTCGGATAAAATGTACGATCAATCAAATGAAATTGAGATATCTTTCATAAATAAATTCAGCAACTAAGAAGTTCATATCCCCAAGAGAAATCCATAAATGTATTAAAAAGTTTAGAAATAAATCTCATTCCAGCTCTTTTGCATGTATCCAACAAATAAGAATCCATATATAGTAAATGAAGAAATCATCACAGAAGGATGCATACTGCGCAGCTAGGAAAGAAAGAACCAATTTGGTTAAGAAATTTAATAGTACAAATAGCTTGCATATTAATAGCACAAACATCATGCATATAATAAAGGTGAACATTTTCGTAACACATAGATGCATTAAAAATGGATATACATAAAATAAGCCAAGATAGCAAATCGAACATGCAAATAGATCTCATGAAAAAAGTCTCGACAGAGATAACCAAATCTTGTTGCAATAACAAATCTTCCGCATGGCCAAAGATTATTACTCCCACAAAGATCGCTGGTGTTCCATAATGTTTGTACCAGCATACTATATAGATTCCGATATCGATTCGATGAAAATGTGCTGTAAAACTGGGTCCAAGAAAAAAGATCACCTTAAAGGAAA
Source organism: Tasmannia lanceolata (assembly GCF_043159265.1). Lineage (NCBI taxonomy): Eukaryota > Viridiplantae > Streptophyta > Magnoliopsida > Canellales > Winteraceae > Tasmannia > Tasmannia lanceolata. Next base: position 19,990,274 of record NW_027518696.1, on the reverse strand, counting down.
CATCCCCACATAAAATTGAAAGCTTCAGAATCTAAGGTCCGCAATACAAAAAAGCATCCAAATATTATACTAAGTAAAAAAATAAAAATGAAATCTAGCAGTAGATATTTAAAAGAGGAAAGGACAAATGACGTAGAAAAGCATAAAAAAACACACACACACACACACACATTTACATATAAAAATCATAAAATAAAATCTAATTAATTAAATCAAGACTTGATGACTTTTCATCGGACAAAACCAACAACTAGAAAAAGGACAAAGAATGAGAAAAAAGAGACAAAGCCGAAATAGCTTGGAAAATGGGGAAATTAAAATTGACATGAGCAGACAAAGATATGCATATAAGGGCTTCGTAGATCTTTCAGAAGAACAAATAAGATAAATGATGAAAAATTTGTCAGAAAATAAAAAAAAGTTAAAAAAAGAGCTTGGAAGCCACAAAAGATTTATATGCGAACTTGTCTAGGCCACAGTTTCCTCCACTAAATCTTTCTCTCCTAGCTCAGCTGATTTATGTTCATTCAAGCTTTCATTCCAAGCTCAGCTCTAAACACTAGAGGTAAAAGAGCAGAAGAGCTTCTAAGGAGAGAGAAAAATAAGAGGAACATGAGCTTCCCGGAAGGTTATTTAACTATAGAAAGGGGAATGATAGTTGAAATTACCAAAATACCCTCCACCCTCAGTGGTGCTCGGATGTAGAGCACAATGTAAGTTGTCGTCCGTAAGATCTCAGTAGTCTATTGGCTCGTTGGCCTAATTATGACCGTCCTGTTTGTCTTCGACTAACGATTGTGATTAGAATTTTGAAGCTAGTGTTTATCTTACCACGTAATGAACTTACCATGTATAAAACAAAAGTCTAACATGCGCTTTGGAGCATGTAAGCCGTCCAAGCGCAATATGATGGATGGGATCTTTCCTTGTTCATTAAATAATACTGTTTGCTTATCTGGCTATTCTACCAAATATAGACCGTCTTTAGTTAATGAGGACTGCCAATTAATATCCTCATCTTTTGATATTTCATGTAAATTTTATTGGGGATTTTGTCGCCCATATTTAGGAAACAAGATATACAAGAATCTGCTCTCACACTCAACTAGCCAGCTTAGCTACTAGTAATTAAAAAAAGAGACACATGGCAAGTAACAATCATCACTACAAGAAAACTGGGTTTTACGAGTGATCTTGACTGTCGATAAAATTCTCGAAAATCGCCGGGGTAGGTTGTACTCCTGTTTAATAAACCACAGGTATCACCGGCATTTTTCTTTTCTTTAAAAAAAAAAAGAAGTTTGCCAGCGGTCCAAATGGACACTATTCAATTTATTTTTGACGGTATATCTTTTTTTTCAATAGAATTTTGAAAAAGAATTTTTTACCGGTAGTAATGACCATCGGTAAAGGTAATTTTTTAAAAGAAATAGTTTTTTTTTTAAATTAATTTTTCTAAGAAAACAAAGCCGTTTTGTTTCTCAAGTTATATCATTTAAAAGGGGATTAAAAAATCTACAAAATTGAGCCAAAACTGGTTTAAAACCTTCCCAAAGCTTAAGTGTGAATCACACCAAAAATGGGAGGAGTTTCAAATGAAAAACAACAAGTTCCGGGAACCAGATCTTGGACTGGACCTCTGGTCCATCATCTGGCAGACAACTTAGGTTCTGGTCACAACCAGATGATGGACGAAACGTCTGGTCTTCCATTTGGTCTACATTTTGTCACGACCAGACGTTTGGTGCGGCAAAAGAAACTAGTCGTTGGGAGTAGGACTAGTAGTATTTTTACTTTTCTCGCTCAAAAAAGACCATTTTACCCCCTAACGGTTATATTCTTGTTTGGCCTATATATGTGATTAACAACACTATTTAAACAGTTTCATAACTTAGGAAAATATATTTACAAGTAATTAAAGAATTTCCAAGGCTTTTGCAAAAGTTCCTCTTCTTCCTTGCTTTTAAACCTTGCAATCTCTTTAAAGAAGATCTCCATAAGCTTACTTGCAATCTATTCTATGAAGAACCATTCTAGCTTACTTGCCATCAACAATCTTGAAGATCTCCCAAGCTTACTTGCAACTTCACCATTGGAGAAGTTCTCACCAAGCTTATTTGTAAAACCATTTGGAGGAGAACTCATTGTATTGAAGAGGTTTATATGCCTTAGTAGAAGGCAATAACACATTGTATTTTGAAGAAGATAAAAAGTGGTGGAAGGGCACTGTTCTTAAATCCTTTGAAGTGTAAAAGCTTGTAAGAAGGGCCCGCATTCGGCCGTCTCAAGGAGGATAACAATAGTGGATTTCGTCAAGGATATTAACTTGAGAAGAGTGAAGCAGGTGTTGGAGTTTTAAGACTGGACAACTATAAATCCTTGTGTGGTATCTCTTCAATTACTCTTTCCTTTCTTCTCATTTACTTTGTGGTTGTTGCTTCTTTTGTTTTTATTTATCTAACCACTATTAATCAAAGATTAATTAATAAGTGTTAGCAAACTTGTAAAAAGTTGTAAAAGAGACGGTATTCAGTTAATGAGGACTGCCTACATCTTTTTTGCTATTTTATGTAAATTTTGCTGCCCATATCTAGAAAATAACATTTACAAGAATCTGCTCTAACAGTCCACTAGCTAGGTTAGCTACTAGCAAATAAAAAAAATAGACGTGGCAAGTAGCAATCATCACTACAACAAATCAAGTTTTACTGGCATTCTTGACCGCTAGTAAAGTCTAAAACCCACCAAGATAGGTTTTACAGGCATTCATTAAACTGCCAATAATGGCTCTGTCCCTAGAAATATATCTATAGCTCCATAATTATAAATCCCACAATAATTATTCCAGGACAATCACCTTAATAAAATAACAAAAGTTTCTAAATTGGAATAATGAAATAAAGAAGGAAATCTCCTAGGCTCCAATCCAAGTGCCTGATCTCAGCAAGTCTACTGCCGCTCCTCTGTATCTGAAAATTGTTAAACCACATAATGAGCTAACAGTCGAGCCGGTTTTCCAAATCCAAGCCAGCTAATAGGAAAACGAAAAGAATGCTGGTGCGGAAAAGAAGTAACATGCCATAAAATTTTATCTATGCAGAAATTGATAAGAAGCAAGAAAATCATTTCTACATAAGCTACATAAGAAAAATACATGTTTTTACAAAAACGGTTCCAACCACTCGGTTGTGCAGTTTTCCACTTTGAAAACAATGACAAAGAATATATATTATCAAACACTTGGTTTTGCATTTTTCCACTTGGAAATCAAATACTTAACAGTCTTCTCTGTGGCCATTTTCCAACCTTATTGGCAAATAGCGTAACCCAAGGCGAACACTCATTCGCAGGACTCACAGGTCCTAAAGTCCGCAATGTAATATTATCAATAGCCAGAGGACTCCCTAGTGGCCGCCCGAGATCAACCTTATGGGCAAATAAACTCGACCGGTCTACGCGATCACGTCCAGTGTACTCAACCTTACTGGCGGAATCCATTCCATACCAAGACTGTATACAAATATAGAGAGAAGCAATTTAATGTTTGCAATACCGTGCCATAAATTTTGTAGACGTTTCAAACCATGGGGGGCTCCCCCATTCAAATCCATTGAAACCATGTCATAAATAGATTGCTTTTCAATAGTGTTTCATGAATTTGAGTTTCCAAAATCATGTTACTCACAAAGCTTCTTTTTTTTTTGTATAAATAAGAAAGCATGTTAAGACTAAAGCATTTCATGGATAATGACAATTCAACCATTTAGTATGACATGCTAAAAGAAAATAATTAAGAAACCTTTCCAAAACAAGTTCCATATAATGGACTGTAATAAAAGCTTGCAACAAATCTAAGTATATGAAATATACGTAATACACTGACATAGGGTAGGATCACCTACCTTATGCACTATCTCCAGAAATTTCCTTTGCAAGGTCAAGTCCCACGAAGATCTTCCTAGAGCGTAGAGAGATGTGATGTAAAGTAAGAGGCTGAAAGGAAATAAAAACCTAGAGTTATATAGGACTGTTGAGGTGGGAAAAATACACTCATAAATGTTAGTTAAAAGAACTGTTTGCAATAGTTTCGCTTTCTGAACTTGTGGCTATGAAAGCAAGGCACATGACCATTAATGGGTTTTCGAAACAAAGGGTAGTTGGTGATGGAGAGAACTTCCAAGAACTGGTTTACTAATGCTAATGACAGCCTCAATGGGCATCAACCTAACGACTAGTAGTAGGCTTTGGAGATTAAAACAAATAAAACAAGGGCTGCTGTCAACTAAGAATGTGTTGTTGGCTGATCAAGAAATGAGCAGCCAGTTAGCTTGTGTTAAAGGACATCAAGGTAATGAGATTGGTTGATACAACTAAGAAAATATAGTGGGGCTGCGAGGTTGGTATCAAGGCAAAGAAAAACATAAAACATGATGTAGGATTTTCACTTTTGTAGCAGTGTACTAACCTGGATTGCAATGCGAGAAGAGATAGTAGATGTTGCCGTCACTTTGTCCTATTGAAGCATGAAGAGATGATGAAATTGTTAAAGGAAAGACTCTAATGGCTGGCGACGATTCAGCAATATACTTGTTGAAGTTTTGACTAAAAGCGGCTACTTTTGCAAGTGCTACGAGTTCTAAAAATTCTAAACTTTTGCAAGATGTTTGGTCATTAAAGACAAGGACAACAAGATGGTGGAAAGTGGTTTATTTACCGGGCAGTAATAGCAGTTTGCAGAGGTTCTAGGACTGGTTTGCCATGGTTTCCAGGGCTGATTATAGACTTCGAAAGTGCTGTAGAACTTGGTCTTGTAGGAGAGTTTCAATCATCCCGATGGCCTCAAACACCACCTATATTCCTTCTTTCTAAAGCCCACAAACATCCAACTTCCATGCAATGAAAGGAGGAGAGTGGAGAGAAAAGGTAGTAGCCTAGGAAAGTTCCAAATTCCCATACGTTTTGAGTAGAGTAATAGTCTCAAAATCATTCTTGGTGCTGATATGTAAAGTAAGAGTAGTAACCTACCAACTTTAAGCCAAGTAAAAGAAGGAATATGCTAATGGACTAAGTAACTTACCACTCTAGAAGAATGTATAAAAGAAAATTGGTTAAGCCAAAATACACTTGCATCCTAATTGAGGCAAGGAAAAAGGAACTTACAAACAAACAAAAAGCTCATACCATTCTCTCTCCATGAATCACCACAGACTACACATGCATTTTAAAACAAGAAAATCTCAGCCGTGTAGGCACTCCTATATATAGAAGGGATGAATTCTAATCTTCTGTCTTTACTAAAATAAGGATTTCTACTGCATAAAAAAATCCATAAAAATATACTCATATGGAACGTTCACACATAAATAGAGGTGCTTCCCTTTTTGGTTTGCAAGGTGCCAACTCAATTCAATGCATTAGGTTGGTATAATTCCTAATTAGGCTTAATAATTTAAGAGGCATGGATCCTTTACTTGGCCTCTTACATTCTCAAAATGGTTTGAATTTCTAATGTGGCAAAATTCTGTAGGGTTTCTTTCCTAATTTACCCACCTAGTAACTGATAATGACACCCCATTATATGCAAATACCCATATGCTCAACTATGATAATGACACCCGTTCCAAACAAATAGTTGTAAGCTAAAAATTGATAACGACACCCATTAGAAAACAAATAGCTAATTTGATAAGGACAACTATATATAAAAAAAATTATTACTTGGAACCGGGTATTGCAAACCATCTGTAAAATGTGGACAAAAATACTAGCAAGAAGGACGCAAGAACAAACTTCCTATTTTCAACTCTATCTATGAAGAACGTTGTTGTATATCACATGGTCTAAGCAATCAAGTTCCACATGCAACTTACTCCAGATCAGCATAGTCACAAAATATGTGTTGCTACTATAGAATGTAGGTGAATTAGCTCCTCAGTCATGTTTTAACATTTCAAGATATTCAACTTTTAATACATGCTTAAAAGGGAGCTTAGTTACGTATTTGGCTACTAACTAACATGATTTTGTGCGACCCAAATGAGGTTGTTTAAACTTGACACTTTTAAGGGCTCAATTTCAGGATGTTTGAATAGCTTTATGCTTTCACCATTTCAAATTCCAAATAGGCTACAATCTTGAAGTAAACTTAATTTACAAGTCACCAAAAAGATTTTAAACAATGCATATCCAATGATGTAGGGTAGGTGCGTACTCGATGCTTTAGTGTTGTAAGGGAATTGGTTCCCGGTTGTGAGTGTAAATCACGACATTGTCGTAGACTGTGGTAACTGAATTCTTCCTTGTAAGCCCAATGGTTTTTACCTTGGCATTCCCATCTTGTTTTGATGATTCCAATACACAAGTGATCATTTATCACTAATGTGTTTGTTTGTCTAAGTTGTAGATCTTGATAAAGTAAGATCAAGGATGCTTGGATTGAAGGCCAAGAAGCCCACATTGGACCACTAATTGGAAGGCCAAAGTCATCAAGCAAGAAGTCATGAAGACTTGAAGACATGAAGAAATTAATATTGAAGACCATTTTTTATGTAATTGATCCAAACCTAGATTAGGTTTTTAGAGGCATAATTAAGGTAATCTCACACACCCTAAATAAACAAGTGATTGTATTTGTGGAGTTCCAACACCTTGGAACCCTCATAGCAATCCCATCTTGGTTGAGAACTGGAAGCCCAAAAAACAGAATTGAAAATCTGCTCTGCATAGGCTTCTCGGAACTCCGAGAGGTTTTCTCGGAACTCCGAGAGGTTTTCTCGGAACTCCGAGAATTCTCGGAACTCCGAGAATTATTCTCGGAACTCCGAGAAATGGTCCAGTAGACTTTTTCCAATTTCTGTGTGGCTTCTCGGAACTCCGAGATTTTTTCTCGGAACTCCGAGAAGTCTCGGAACTCCGAGAATTATTCTCGGAACTCCGAGAACACTCCAACGGTCTGAAAAAGAGCCGTTTGGAATTTTGCTGGAATTACCGTAATGCCACTGAACGGTCATATTTTGTTTTTCCTATAAATATGGGTGTTCTAAACATACAAACCATCAATCCTAACACTCTTAAACTTCATTTGAATACCCAAGAGTGAATCAAGCTTCAATTGTGCCTCTCATCACCAACTCTAGGATTTGGATCATAGGCTCTCAATTGTACATCTTTTGTAACCCTTGTGAAGGGATTTTTTAGTTCTTTCTTTCATCTTTCAAGATTTGTATTCGGGCGAGTATTCGGAGAAGCGGAGCCCTTTTTTCTCCGTGGTGAGGATTGCCACCAAGGTTAAAGCAATTGTAATTGGCACCGATCTTCGCCAAGGTTAAGAAGATCAAATAGTGAAGCCATCAACGGGTTTGGTTGGTGGAGTGGAGTAGGCCTCGGGTTTGAGGACCGAACCACTTTAAATCTCGGGTGCACTCTTTCTATCTCTTTGCTCTTTCATTTGCATTGCACCATTAGATTTAACTTGTATGCTTAAAATATTGTTTTTGATCTCTTAATCGGTTTAAGTTTTTCAAATTGGTAAATTCTAGTTTTCTTAAACAACCGTATTCTCCCTCCTCATAGTTGCCATTTCTATTATAACTTGGGACCCCCTATATCGTATTTTCATTCCTCAATATGAGTGCCGAAACTCGCCCAAAGCCTTGGAGTCATGCTTCAATTAACTGCTTCCTAGGTACTTTAATCCCAAATTCAATATCAGGTCATTCAAAGAAATGGACGGTGGGGAATGGTTTTATATTCAACCTGACTAGCTGCTCATTCCAAGTCAAGGAACACAGTTGGGCAAGTTTTCTCTTGCAACAAATTCACACAAGAACATTGAGCTTCTGACTTGTATGATTTTTTCTTGTTTTTGTAAAAAACAGCACATTCCAAGTAATAGGTCACAAAATTTCCCCTTCCTTTGTACCAACAGTAAGTTGAGGATTTGGACATGTACAACTTTCTATACGACTGATTTTTCCTACCCATGTCAAATGGAGATGAATGTTTCACCACTATGGCTCTTGGATGCACTTCTTTATGTGTCTTCTAGGTTTTTGAAATTGGGAATCAATCTAGGCAGAATCTATCTGCTGCCAGATCTCAAATAGCTTGCATTGATCGAATGATCCCAAAACTAAGGAGTCAGGCTTGAAACTTTTGTAGGATTATGGATATGCATGAGGAAATTGTGAATAATGATTTTTATCTCTCCCTTTTGAGGAGTCCGAGCAGTTACCAAAGAATGAGTCTCTTCCTTCTGAGGAGTCCGATCTGCTACTAGAGAAAGAATCTCTTCATTTCGAGGAGTGTGAGTAGTTAGCGGAGAACAAAAAAGCTGTCATCTGACAAGTCGGTGACAACAAAAGCAGTAGAAAAATAGAAGTATAAGAATTGTAGAAAAGAATGGAGAAAGCTCGAATTATGCTACAAGGCCTCTAGGATCAGAACAAAGGTAAAGAGGTCACCATTGATTCTGATAAGCAGATGCAATATAAAGAACGGGCGTTGAAAAGATTTCCCGTGCGCAAGAAGGAATACAAAATTACATGCTGAAATGATGGATATCTACAAATCTCAAGGGTTAGTCTACTAATTCATCTCTGAAAAATGTAAGCCAGTGGGTGGGTCATCGGATAACCTACGAAAATGCCATTCTATTCGAACTCTTAGCGATTGCCACTAGACTGTTCCGATCAAACTTCAAATTTCCTTCCACCATGGTCATAGATTATCCCATGCCCACCCACTGGCTTACCTTTTATGAGGATGTTTCAGTAGAGTAATTCTTTAGCGTTTTAGATATCCATCATTTTCAGCATGTATTTTAGTATACCGTCCTGCGCTAGGCACATTTCTTAAGGTGCGCATGTTCTTGACATTGCTTCTGCTTACCTGAATCGATGGTGACCTCCTTCCCTTTGCTCTGATCCTTGAGGCATTGTAGCAGAAATCGATCTTTTTATATTCTCTTCTCCAATTCTTCTACTTCTAATTCCTCTTCACAGCTTTCACTGTCTTCGACTTGTGAGATGTTGGCTCGTAACATATTAGCTTGCTTCTCGGGTAACTGCTGAAACTCATCGGAAGGAAGAGACAGAAAATCAATACTGACATCTAACAATTCGGCGACTCCAAGAATAGTAGAACAAATAGAAGTAGAAGAATTGTAGAAGACAATGGAGAAAGCTCGAATTATGCTACATGGCCGCTAGGATCAGAACAAAGGTAAAGAGGTCACCGTTGATTCTGCTAAGCAGATGCAATATAAGTAAGGGGCGCTGAAAAGATTTCACGGGCGCAGGAAGGCATACTAAATTACATGCTGAAAATGATGGATATCTACAAAGCTCAAGGGTGAGTCTACTAAATCATCCCTGAAAAATGTAAGCCAGTGGGTGGGTCATCGGATAACCTACGAAAATGCCATTCTGTTCAAACTCTTAGCAATTGCCTTTAGACTGTTCCGATCAAACTTCACCTTTTCATTCCACCATGGTCGTAGATTATCCTATGCCCACCCAATGGCTTACCTTTTATGAGGATGTTTCAATAGATTAATTCTTGAGCTTTGTAGATATTCATCATTTTCAGCAAGTATTTTAGTATTTTGTCCTGCGCTGGGGACATTTCTTTCGGTGTGCATGTACTTGAGATTGCTTCTACTAAGCTGAATCGATTGCCACCTCCTTCCCTTTGCTTTGATGCTTGAGGCATTGCAGCAGAAATTGATCTTTCTATATTCTCTTCTCCAATTCTTCTACTTCTAATTCCTCTTCAGTGCTTTCGCTGTCTTCGACTTGTGAGATGTTGGCTAGTAACCACATTAGCTTGCTTCTCGGGTAAGTGCTCAAACTCCTCGGAAGGAAGAGACAGAAAATCAATATTCACGTTATTCACAATTTCTTCATGGATTTTAATGATCTTACAAAAGTTTCATGCCCAAGTTCTCACTTTTGCGTTCTTCGATCTGGTAATCCTTTCTAGCCCCCTCCTGCAAAACAAGAAGAAATTGACTCGGATAAAAAATGATCAATCGAATGAAATTGAGATATCTTTCGTAAATAAATTCAGCAACTAAGAAGTTCGTATCCCCTAGAGAAATCCATAAATGTATTAAAAAGTTTAGAAATAAATCTCATTCCAGCACTTTTGCATGTCTCCAATAAATATGAATCCATATATAGTATATGAAGAAATCATCAGTGAAGGATGCATACCATGCAGCTAGGAAAAAAAGAACCAATTTGGTTATGAAATTTAATACTACAAATAGCTTGCATATTAATAGCACAAACATCATGCATATAATAAAGGTGAACATTTTCGTAACACATAGATACATTAAAAATGGGAATACATAAAATAAGCCAAGATAGCAAATCGAACATGCAAATAGATCTCACGAAAAAAATCTCGACAGAGATAACCAAATCTTGTTGCAATAACAAATCTTCCGCATGGCCAAACATTATTACTCCCACGAAGAACGCTGGTGTCCCATAATGTTTGTACCAGACTACTATACAGATTCCGATATCGATTCGATGAAAATGTGCCGTAAAACTGGGTCCAAGAAAAAAGATCAATTTAAAGGAAACATCCTCACACAAAATTGAAAGCTTCAGAATCTCCGATCTGCAAAACAAAAAAGCATCCAAATATTATACTAAGTAAAAAAACAAAAATGCAATCTAGCAGTACATATTTAAAAGACGAAATGACAAATGACGTAGAAAAGCATAAAAACACACACACACACACACACACACACACACACCCACACCCACACACACACATATACATATAAAAATCATAAAATAAAATCCAATTAATTAAATCAAGACTTGATGACATTTCATCTGACAGAAACAATACCCAGAAAAAGGACAAAGAAAGAGAAAAAAGAGACAAAAGCGAAATAGTTGGGAAAATGGGGAAATTAAAATTGACATGAGCAGACAAAGATATGGATATAAGGGCTTCATAGATCTTTCAGAAGAACACATAAGATAAATGATGAAAGAATTGTCAGAAAATAAAAAAAGTTAAAAAAAGAGCTTGGAAACCAGAGAGGATTTATATGCAACCATGTCTAGGGCACGGTTTCCTCCAATAAATCTTTCTCTCCCAGCTCAGCTGATTTATGTTCATTCAAGCTTTCATTCCAAGCTCAGCTCTAAACACTAGAGGTCATGACCACCTATAAAAGACATTTTTTTTTCAAAAACAAAAAATTTTAATTAGTTTCCTAGCATAATTTGTAGTAGCTTTATTTTTTATATTGACACCATTTTACATTTTGCAATGCACTAGTAGCTTCTAACCAATTGTAGAATCGTTAATGACATAATAATTGTGATTGTTAGCCCAAGGGTTCCCATTAGTGGCCCTAATCATAGTTTTGATGATAACAAACCCAGATTGATCAAAATAGGTTTTTACTAATGATTTGAGGTTGTTAAGATTGTCCAGACTGTGAGTGGCACAAAGAATGACAATTCAAATTAAAATAAAACCAAAGAAAATCAAAGTCAGGTCCACAACTAACAACCCTGAAAGATGAACCTAGTTGAAGATCAAGCAAGACAAGCCAAGATTCAAGACCATAGAACATGAACCAAGTTGAAGCTCAATCATATTCAAGATGAACAAGAGAAGTGTCAATATAGGAAGATCAATTTCTATAGATGGAGTTCTTGCAAATCAACCCAAAGAGATAGACCGAAAGGACAAGCATGAACAAGGAAGACCAAGCAAGCTCATTCAATCACCAGACCCAAGCGATCATCAATCTTAGGTTGAATGGAGATAAACATCAAGTGGGGTTTGCAACGGGTTTTCAGATACTACTTTTAAAGTGCACTTTTACAAAGAAATTTCAAAAGCGCAACTTAAGCCGTTTTGTTTCTCAAGTTATATCATTTAAAAAGGGACTAAAAAATCTACAAAAATGAGCCAAAACTGGTTTAAAACTTTCCCAAAGCTTAAGTGTGAATCACACAAAAAATGGAAGGAGTTTCAAATGAAAGACAACAAGTTTTGAGAACCAGATCTTAGACTAGACCTCTGGTCCATCATCAGGCAGACAACTTAGGTTCTGGTCGCAACTAGATGATGGACCAAACGTCTGGTCTTCCATTTGGTCTACATTATGTCACGACCAGACGTTTGGTGGGGCAAAAGAAACTAGTCGTTGGGAGTAAGGACTAGTAGTATTTTTTTAATTTTCTTGCTTTAAAATGACCATTTTACCCCCCAACGGTTATATTCTTGTCTGGCCTATATATGTGATGAACAACACCATTTAAACACTTTCATAACTTAGTAAAATATATTTACGTGTAATTTAAGAATTTTCAAGGCTTTTGCAAAAGTTCCTCTTCTTCCTTGCTTTCAAACCTTGCAATCTCTTTAAAGAAGATCTCCATAAGCTTACTTGCAATGTATTCTACGAAGAACCACTAAAGCTTACTTGCCATCAACAATCTTGAAGATCTCCCAAGCTTACTTGCAACTTCACCATTGGAGAAGTTCTCACCAAGCTTATTTGTAAACCCATTTGGAGAAGAACTCATTGTATTGAAGATGTTTATATGCCTTAGTAGAAGGTAATAACACAATGTATTTTGAAAAAGATAAAAAGTGGTGGAAGGGCACCGTTCTTAAATCCTTTGAAGTATACAAGCTTGTAATAAGGGCCCGGACAACTATAAATCCTTGTGTGGTATCTCTTCTATTACTCTTTCCTTTCTTCTCATTTACTTTGTGGTTGTTGCTTCTTTTGTTTTTATTTATCTAACCAATATTAATCAAAGATTAGTTAATAAGTGTTAGCAAACTTATAAAAAGTTGTAAAAGAGACGGTATTTAGTTAATGAGGACTGCCCACATCTTTTTGCTATTTTAGGTAAATTTTGTTGCCCATATCTAGAAAATAACATTTACAAGAATCTGCTCTCACAGTCCACTAGCTAGTTTAGCTACTAGCAAATATAAAAAAAAGACATGGCAAGTAACAATCATCACTACAACAAATCTAGTTTTACTGGCGTTCTTCACTGTTGGTAAAGTGTAAAACCCACCAAGATAGGTTTTATAGGCATTCATTAAACCGCCAGTAATGGCTCTGTCCCTAGAAGTCTCAAACTGCGACTATTCTATTTATTTCCATCGGTATATATCCAATTTTATTTTTCTTAAATAAAAAAATTATCTGTTTATTTTTAAAACGAAATAATTTTATCGGCAGTCATTACTCCTGATAAATGTCAACTTTTTTTAGAATAAATCTTTTTTAAAATATATTTAAAAAAAAGAAGGTGCCCTTTATTGCTAGTCAATGGTCATCACCTCGTAAAAAGACATTTTTTTGAAATAAAAAACTATTTTTAACTAATTTCCTAGCTTTCTGAGCCTATTCTGAGGCACCAAACCAGACATGGAATATGAAACCTAAACCCGAGGGATGGTTGATTGAATCATTTATGGGGTGCGCATTCGTCAATATTTAAGATATACAATAGGTCAGACTAACAGACCTCGTCAATTGACGTATTGAACCAAGCCTTCCTTCAAATAAGGACTTGGTCCTGCCTGCTTGGCTGAGTCTTGGATTTGGTAGTGAGCAATCTAACGCCGGTGAAGAGAGATCGCCGCTATGAGAAACCCTCGCAAATTCTGTTATGTCCAAGCCCTTCCCTCCGCAATCCTCGGTTTATAGAGATGCCTACTCAATTCTAATAGTAAAAGGGGCAGATGCCGGAACATGCTTAGCTTACATGTCGGTCCAGAAGCCGATGGTTGGGTTAACCCACCTCAACCACAACATGCTAATCGCCAATTTCCAAATAATGCCCCTCCATATGATAGAAACCCGCAATGAGTGGAGGGCAATCTCGCATAGAAGTAGGTTCTGTTCACCACTGCACCCCTATAGAATCACGATTCAAAGTATATGAAAAGACCGACATACACTGGGTAGAGGGACTGAAAGCAGATATGGATGGTTTTGCTTTGTCCTGGTATGGATTTGGCAGTCTGCTACTGCGGCCGCTGCCTTCCCTCAAAGTCCATCTCGATTCCAAACCCCTCCTCAAGCATTCCAACCACCTCAAGCAGTCCTAATTCAGCCTACTTTCATCGCAACAACCCCAACCTTCCTTTAATCCAGCGACGCCCTCAAGCAGCCCGAATTGGCCTACTGCCCTACTAGATAAGGCGACAGACAAGGCCAGTAGGGCCAATTCCCTTTCGAACTATCTTTATTGATCCCAAATTGTTTATTTACCGAGAAGAGTGGAATTGAAAGATCTTCGTAGCTTGAGTAGCTAAAGGAAGTGAGAACTAACTCGACCATAGGGAGAGGGGTTGCTTTCTTCAATCTTCAATAAGTAATCAAGGATCTTAGGCATCCGGGGACCGGCTTCGCTAGACCATAACAAAGCCCCTGTGCTCCTAATGTAGAGTTAGAACTATTGCTACCGTGGAATCCGCGATCACACATGAGTACCTCGCCTTCCAAAAAAAGCGGCTGCTAATTGGCACTAATGCTAATGGGGACCATCGATCAAGAAGGACTTTGGAGACTTCGATACAAGAGATATGGAAGTTCCTCGAAGTTATATTCATCTTCCCTACTGACATTTAGTGGAAGCCCCAGAAATGCTTCATTTTGCTACCTAAGAAAGAGGAATGGTGATAAGAACTCTGGGAAGACTTCATCCACTAGAGGATCCAGTGCCACCGATAAATAGAAATCAAAGAACACGGCAGGGGGGCTCCCACTTTCAGAGGACCAGGAATTGGTCATAGTCTGCCAAGAGGGCTTAAAAGCGCCTAAGGATTTTCTGTCATAGTCCTTCATTAAGTTACATAGTTGTTTTAACACCAGGAGTCTCTTTAGGCAGTCCCGTGAAACAAGTTCCCCCTCAAGGTGTCCTAAGCTTCAGAAACCTTACCAATTTTTCCACCTGGTCGAGTCTACGAAGCTTTGCTTCTTGTAGTCGGCCCGTAATGCCCTCAACAGAAGCAAAGCAATTCTTGAGATTGTTATTATATATTCCTCCGTAATCCGCTTCCTTTCCTATTCCTAGCTATTGCGTGTTTTTCTAGTCAGAATATGACCTCTCGCTAGCGTGTTATTATGCTAAAGAAGGCTAGCTTACCGCACCCCAGACGGACGCGAGGTAGCGTTCGTGGTGGTGCTTCAGGGATCTTCTTTGCGTATGTGCTTGCTCCTGTTTTGTTTTTTATCTTATTTGTCAGCCGTTCATCATAAAAAGATGTCCATAACCCTGACTAAAGGCAAGGTTATGGACGAAATAACCTTGCCTTTAGTCATTAGCGTGAGTAGCTAAAGCTCCCCGGTTGGGGCATCCATGAGTTATGGCTGAACCCAAATCCGTGGTAGGTCATGGAAACATCTTTCTCGGGCGATCCGACCATCCATCGGCTGGGTCATCAGGAAAGGACCTCCGTACGTTTCACTTATACGAAGAAGATCAAGAGGGGCCCGAAGAGGAGTAGTCACTAAGGTTTCAGCTGGTCGAGTGACAATATAGCCCCCTCAACGTAGTAGTAGTGTACTACGTAATAGCCTATGGCCTTCCGTAAACAAGCTAACCATCAGTGGAAATGAGACGAACTTTCTTTAAATTGGATGTAATTACCCGCGAGAGTCTTCTAAAACTCTCTACCATCGAATCAGCGCAATCTCCAATAGTCGGGTGAATAGTTGCTGCATGGTGAGCTTAGTAAAGCTTCCAATTCCTGGTATGCCCGTCATACGCACGGATAAGGATACTGCTTCAATAATAAGAACTAGTAATTTTTTTGAATGATATGTAACCATTGTATATTTTGTTTAAGTTATGTGATTGTTGAAGTAAAAGACCTTAGGGCTTCAATCAACAATATCCATTGATAATAAAAGAACAAAACATCCACAATCTACAATGTGAATTAATCTACAAATAAACCATCTGTAAAATGTGGACAAAAATACTAGCAAAAAGGAAGCGAGAACAAACTGACTATCTTCAACTCTTTGTATGAAGAACATTGTTGTATATCTCAAGGTCTAAGCAATCAAGTTCCACATGCAACTTACTCCAGATCAGCATAGTCACAAAATATGTGCTGCTACTATAGACTATAGGTGAATTAGCTCCTACCTCAGTCATGTTTTAACATTTAAAGATATTCAACTTTTAATACATGCTTAAAAGGGACCTTAGTTACGTATTTGGCAACTAAGTAACATGATTTTGTGCGACCCAAATGAGGTTGTTTAAACTTGACACTTTTAAGGGCTCAATTTCATCTTGTTTGATTCGCTTTATGCTTTCACAATTTCAAATTACAAATAGGCTACAATCTTGAAGTAAACTTAATTTACAAGTCACCAAAAAGATTTTAAACAATGCATATCTAATGATGTATGGTAGGTGCGTAATCGACGCTTTCGTGTTGTAAGGGAATTGGTTCCCAGTTGTGAGTGTAAATCCCGACATTGTCATAGACTGTGGTAACTGAATTCTTCCTCCATATGAGTGCCGAAACTTGCCTAAAGCCTTGGAGTCATGCATTCAAAATTAAGTCATGCTTCAATTAACTGCTTCATAGGTACTTTAATCCCAAATTCAATATCAGGTCATTCAAAGAAATGGGCGGTGTGGAATGGTTTTATATTCAGACTGTGGTAACTGAATTCTTCCTCAATATGAGTGCCGAATATTTAAGTCATGCTTCAATATTCACGTTATTCACAATTTCTTCATGGATTTTACTGATCTTACAAAAGTTTCATGCCCAAGTTCTCACTTTTGGGTTCTTCGATCTGGTAATCCTTTCTAGCCCCCTCCTGCAAAACAAGAAGAAATTGACTCGGATAAAATACGATCAATTGAATGAAATTGAGATATCTTTCGTAAATAAATTCAGCAACCAAGAAGTTTGTATCCCCTAGAGAAATCCATAAATGTATTAAAAAGTTTAGAAATAAATCTCATTCCAGCACTTTTGCATGTGTCCAATAAATAAGAATCCATATATAGTATATGAAGAAATCATCACAGAAGGATGCATACCATGGAGCTAGGAAAAAAAGAACCAATTTGGTTAAGAAATTTAATAGTACAAATAGCTTGCTTATTAATAGCACAAACATCATGCATATAATAAAGGTGAACATTTTCGTAACACATAGATGCGTTAAAAAATGGGAATACATAAAATAAGCCAAGATAGCAAATCGAATATGCAAATAGATCTCATGAAAAAAATCTCGACAGAGATAACCAAATCTTGTTGCAATAACAAATCTTCCGCATGGCCAAACATTATTACTCCCACGAAGAACGCTGGTGTTCCGTAATGTTTGTACCAGCACTCGCCCATGTCGGGATTCGGTGAAGACTAAACGGATCAATCCACTTGACCTAACATTTTGAGCCTCCAGTTCTTTTGGATTGCTAGCGTGATCGGATAAGGCAGCGAAGATTCATTCAACTACTTCGCTCTCAGAGGCGGGCTCGTAGGGTAATTCAAAATAAAGCCGCGTGTGAATCCATCCCAACTACTAGAGTTCTTCCTTCAGCTTGACCAACTACTGGCCTGTTGTTGAGCGTTACTCCTCCATGTGAAATATGAATCTTCATTGGAGCTTTTTGGTAGTAGTCGTGACCAACAGCCGTCAGTAGTCGGCTCATTGGTTAGGCGAGAGCTTCAAGCCCGATTTCTGGTGGCACACCCCCCACACAGGCACCACCCGACGAAGGGGGGACGGGGAAAGCTCCAGGCCCAAAACCTTCGACCCTTCTTTCTAAATGGGGGTGCCTGGGGCACCTCATCTTGTCATTTCGTCGTTGCTCATTCCCATTAGGCCGTCGCGATCCCCCGAGGGTGAACTAACTCCAAAAACCCGTCCTCAGTTCGGATTGCAGGCTGCAACTCGCCTTCATGAAGCCGGAATCGCTAGTAATCGCCGGTCAGCCATATAACGGTGAATTCGTTCCCAGGCTACTTGACTCTGGCTTTATTAAAGGACTGGAAATTGAAAGACCTTGCTTTTAGCTATACTTGGTAAAAGGTCAAAGGTGAAACCGCTAACCGTAATCAAAGTTGTGATCTCAACAGCTACCCGGAAGAAAGCAACAAGACGACCGCTCAGTGATAAAGGAGGTAGGGGTGCAGAGACAGCCAGGAGGTTTGCCTAGAAGCAGCCACCCTTGAAAGAGTGCGTAATAGCTCACCGATTGAGGGCTCTTGCGCCAAAGATGAATGGGGCTAAGTGATCTGCCGAAGCTGTGGGATGTAAAAATGCATCGGGGTAGGGGAGCGTTCCGCTTAGATGGAAGCTCCCGCGTGAGCAGGTGTGGACGAAGCGGAAGCGAGAATGTCGGCTTGAGTAACACAAACATTGGTGAGAATCCAATGCCCCGAAAACCTAAGGATTCCTCCGCAAGGTTCGTCCATGGAGGGTGAGTCAGGGCCTAAGATCAAGCCGAAAGGTGTAGTTGATGGACAACAGGTGAATATTCCTGTACTACCCCTTGTTGGTCCCGAGGGACGGAGGAGGCTAGGTGAATCTCTAGTTTATTCAATAGAGGTACAATAAACAAGATTGACCCCTTGTTTGTTGGTGGAGTCCCAACAAAAACAATCCGATTGATGGTAATCCCATACCATCATTTTCTAGATCCGATTATTTCATCTATTCACTCGAGATTTTTTTTTCTATCTGTCTCTTATCAATAAAAAAAGATTTTTTTCGTTATCGTTATCTGATATGGGATTATAGAGGAGCAATAGTGAATAGGTATGAATAGAGTAAGAAAAATCGGAGTGGTGGAGAAAGAATTACACAAAGCTCGATAAGATACTGGGCACCCCCCTTTTTTGTTTATTTCATTTCGTTTGATTAATTCGAAGTTCCTTAAAGACCTCTGCCTTCTTTGAAATATCATGAACAGTTCCTGTAGTTTGAGCGCCTTCTTCAAGGAAATATAGAATAGCAGGAACATTTGAATAAGTTAAATTCTTTATCAGATCGTAAAAACCCACTTTACGAAGATCTCTTCCTTCTCTTTGGGATCGAACATCAATCGCAATGATTCGATAGATGACTCATTGGGATAGATATAGATGAACAATGCCCCCCTAGAAACGTATAGGAGGTTTTCTCCTCATACGGCTCGAGAAAGAATGATTCGAGTTTAAATTTATGCTATGCATATCATATAGTGACAAATGTATCCATAAAATCATCAATTAGACTATAAGTTGAGTCGTTTTTTTTGTTCTTCCTTCCTTTCCTTTACTGAAAACCGCGGCTGTTGGCACAGAGTTAGCCGATGCTTATTCCCCAGATACCGTCATTGCTTCTTCTCCGGGAAAAGAAGTTCACGACCCGTGGGCCTTCTACCTCCACGCGGCATTGCTCCATCAGGCTTTCGCCCATTGCGGACTCCATAATCGCGCTAACGCGCAACGGCAACACTTTGTAGTTGCCCCCCCATTAGTCAGTTCGCTTGTTGCTTGCAGCTTTCTCCCTTCTCGACCAGACGAAGGAGATATGAATTCAATTCAGGCACAAATTCGATGTTATGAAGCCCAGAACTCTTTGAAGGGACAAGAGCTTGCGGGGCAGACGGTTTGATGAGTCAGAATTTTGGGAGTGAGGCGCGGTTAAAAGATCCCTCCCTCTTACAAGCCTAAAAGAAGAAAACCTCTCCCTAACTCTAGTTTGCAATGCTTTTCTCGAGTGAAGTGAGGGCCCTCTGGAGAGAGGGACCGAAACTGAACGACTAAACCGAGAGGGCGAAGGAAGTCGGAAACAAACCTCTCCCTGCTAGAGTGCTTCCGTCCAGAGCAGTGAAGTGACATCTGAAGACGATGGCATTCGGCGATCAACAGACCGCAAAGCAAACATAGATTGAAAGAGTCCCCTCCCACCACCTGTGAACTACTATGCGGACCGAGAGCTAAGTCTAGATGGATGACGGAACTAGGAGAATGGACCCTGCCTTGGAAATGGGCCTAGAAATGGAGCTTTCTCAACTCAAAGCGTATGGGGGGATTCCAAACTCGTGATCAACCAAGCTCATGCAATCACCAGACCCAAGCGATCATCAATCTTAGGTTGAATAGAGATAAACTTCAAGTGTGGTTTGCAAAGGGTTTTCAAATACTACTTTTAAAGTGCACTTTTACAAAGAAATTTCAAAACCACAACGTAAGCCCTTCTGTTTGTCAAGTTATATCCTTTAAAAGGGGATTAAAAAATCTACAAAAATGAGCCCAAACTGGTTTAAAACCTTCCCAAAGCTTAAGTGCGAATCACACAAAAAATGGGAAGAGTTTCATATGAAAAACAACAAGTTCTGAGAACCAGATCTTAGACCAGACCTCTGGTCCATCATCTGGCAGACAACTTAGGTTCTGGTCGCAACTAGATGATGGACCAAACGTCTGGTCTTCCATTTGGTCTACATTCTGTCACGACCAGACTTTTGGTGCGGCAAAAGGAACTAGTCGTTGGGAGTAAGGACTAGTAGTATTTTTTACTTTTCTCGCTTAAAAAAGACCATTTTACCCCCCAACGGTTATATTCTTGTTTGGCCTATATATTTGATTAACAACACCATTTAAAGAGTTTCATAACTTAGGAAAATATATTTACATGTAATTTAAGAATTTCCAAGGCTTTTGCAAAAGTTCCTCTTCTTCCTTGCTTTTAAACCTTGCAATCTCTTTAAAGAAGATCTCCATAAGCGTACTTGCAATCTATTCTATGAAGAATCATTCAAGCTTACTTGCCATCAACAATCTTGAAGATCTCCCAAGCTTACTTGCAACTTCACCATTGGAGAAGTTCTCACCAAGCTTATTTGTAAACCCATTTGGAGAAGAACTCATTGTATTGAAGAGATTTATATGCCTTAGTAGAAGGCAATAACACATTATATTTTGAAGAAGATAAAAAGTCGTGGAAGGGCACCGTTCTTAAATCCTTTGAAGTGTAAAAGCTTGTAAGAAGGGCCCCCGCATTTAGCCGTCTCAAGGAGGATAACAATAGTGGATTTCCTCAAGGATATTAACTTGAGAAGAGTTGAAAATCCAAGGGTGGGCCCAATTGACAACCTAAAAAGAGATTAGGTTGATACAAATAATATTTACCTTTTGAAATTTTAACCTAAAATATTTGAACTCTCCAAT
Organism: Tasmannia lanceolata; assembly: GCF_043159265.1. Classification (NCBI taxonomy): domain Eukaryota; kingdom Viridiplantae; phylum Streptophyta; class Magnoliopsida; order Canellales; family Winteraceae; genus Tasmannia; species Tasmannia lanceolata. The sequence goes on along the minus strand of NW_027518696.1, from coordinate 19,969,061 downwards.
GAAGGATTAAGAGATCAAGGAATAAAACAATTTAAGCAAGTGAGTTAATTCTAAAGTGCAATGCAAATATAAAGCAAGAGACAAGAAAGAGTGCACCCGAGATTTTAAAGTGGTTCGGTCCTCAAACACACAAGGCCTACTCCACTCCACCAACCAAACCCGTTGATGGCTTCACTATTTGATCTTCTTAACCACGACGAAGATCGGTGCCGATTACAATCGCTTTAACCTTGGTGGCAATCCTCACCACGGAGAGAGGGCTTCGGTTCTCCGTACACTCACCCAAATACAATGAAGGAACAATAGAAAAATACAACTTCTCTCTTCTAGGGTAGATAGCTCTCAAGCTCACACAAAATCCACTCTTTGAAATGATGTACAAATTCAAGCCTAGGTCTAATCCCTTTAGATATCTCAAATTGAGGCACAAGGGTGATTACCACTCTCTAATGTGTTTAGAACATGTTTAGGAATGAGAGAGATGTGTTCAAAGGCATAGAAAACACATATATATAGAGAAAACCCAAATATGACCGTTACAGGGGCATAGTCGTAATTCTGTGAATTTGCCCAACGGCTATAATTTTGTTCCCGAACAAGTGGTCTCGGAGTTCCGAGAATTTCTCTCGGAGTTCCGGGAATACAAACAGAATTTGGAAAAATGTTACTGGACCAAATCTCGGAACTCCGAGAATATTCTCGGAGTTCCGAGAAGCCTAAATCAGCAGATTTTTAAGATTTTTTATGCTGATAATTTTTGGGCTTCAAGGGCTTCCAAATTATACATAGATGGGATTGTTATTCCAATTAGGGTCAGTTGTTAGGTGACTCTATTATGCCTCAAGGTGGGGTACCTAATAGGGATTGGATGTACAATCTAACACAAAACTTAAGCCTTCAAATCTTCTACTTTTGAAGCACATCTTCAAGTCTTGAACTCTTGCATGGATCACCTCCATTTCTTTGGCTCTTCAAGATCTCTCCTTGAATGCTCCAAGCCTTCATCATCCTTTGGCTTCAAATGGTGTTCAAGGATGTACAAGCCTCGATCCATGCCGTTTTCCTTGATCTAAGTGTTTGAAATGCTTGAATCTTCAATACATGCACTTAACCATCAAACACGTTAGAAATACAACACATTTCAACTTGTGTTTGGAATCATCAAAATATTGAAGATTGCCAAGGTGAGAACCATTGGGCTTACAAGAGTGAAGTAGGTCTTGGAGTTTTAAGACCGGACAACTATAAATCCTTGTGTGGTATCTCTTCTATTACTGTTTCCTTTCTTCTCATTTACTTTGTGGCTGTTGCTTCTTTATTGTTTTTATTTATCTAACCACTATTAATCAAAGATTAATTAATAAGTGTTAGCAAACTTATAAACAGTAGTACAAGAGTAAAGTTTTTAGTATCCAACCAATTCACCCCCCTCTTGGTTGCCCATACTTGGGGTTCAATTGGTATCAGAGCTTTGTCTCTGGTAATAGCCTTAACTTGTCTAGAGTAAAGATCCTAACAAATGCTAACCTTTTCCCAAAATCTAAAAGGCCAATCCACTATTAGACCTCCATACTTTAACAGAACTAACTATGGGTATTGGAAAGCTAAAATGAAAATCATTTTAGCGTAAGACTATCAAATTTTGAGAGCAATTCAAAATGGTTATATACTACCTTCCACTAATCTAGATGATTGGAGTGAACAAGAAGAACAAGCTTCAAATTATAATGCCAAAGCCATGAACTCCCTAATATGTGCCTTGTCACCGAAAGAATTCAATGGAGTAGCAAACTTAACCATAGCCAAAGAAATTTGAGATCTTTTAGAAGTAACACATGAAGGAAATAGTCAAGTAAAAGAATCCAAGATGAACCATTTATTTAGAGAATATGAATTGTTTGAAATACTACCTAATGAAACCATAGCTGATATGTATACTAGATTTTCAAGTACAATCAATGGACTAAAAGGTCTAGAAAAACAATTTTCAAACGAAGACCTTGTATAAAAAATCCTTAGATCTCTACCAAAGAAAACATGGGAATTAGAAACAACGGCAATAATGGAAGCTAAAGACTTAGCTAAAATGTGCATAGAAGAACTTGAAGGATCACTCACAACTCATGAAATAATAGTTAAAACAAATAAAACTCAAATTTAAAATAAGCCGTTCAAGAAAATGAGCCGTTGGGGCTTCCGGGGCTTGACTTTTTCAACCCAGTTTTTTACGGTTTTACCCACAAACGGTCATAATTCTTCATGGGCTATTTATACCCTATCCTAGACCAACTAAATAACCTTTTGCAAGATTATTTCATATCTTTTAGAGCTTAAACTTGAAAATCCAAGGTTGTTTAAAAAATTCTCATCTATGCTTTGATTTGTGTTTTTACATTCAACAAGAGGCACTCCTTAAGGCTTTTATTTGTTATCATTTAGAGTGATTAGTGAGCTATTCATTGTATTATTTGCCTATTTAGAGGCTTGAGAGAGCTTAAACTTCTTTCATTATTCATTGTACTCGCGAAGAGTAGCTTTTCCCTTTGATGCGGTTTGTGAAGAGGGATCACTACCTTGAAGGCGTTTTGTGAAGAGGGATCACTACCTTGGAGGCGGTTTACGAAGATGAGTGATTTTCCTTTGAGGCGGTTTGCTAAGAGGAGTGATTTCCTTGGAGGCGGTTTTGCGAAGAGGGATTGTTCCTTGGAGGCGGTTTTTATAAAAAGGGGTTTGTCTCTTGAAAGAGTTGATTGTAAAGCTCGGAGATTCGGCGTGCGGAATCTCAAATAGTGAAAGAAAATCCCAAGAAAATACCAAGTACTGGTAGTGGAGTAGGTCCATTTGTGACCCAAACACTATACATGATAACGTCGTCTCCTATCTTCTTCATCCTTCTTCTTGTGGTGATTGGTAATATCTAACCTTTTTTTATGTTTACAATTGTTTAAACAAGGGTTAGATTTAAATTTGTGTTGATTTCAAAATCGTAATTGAACTTGTAATTGCTAATTGTTAAAATTTGTTTTAATATTACACTTAATTAGGGCAAAATTTTTAATAACCCAATTCACCCCTCTCTTGTGTTGCCTATTGGGATTTCAATCTCTCTATAATCCTCACTCGTGCCTTGATCTTGAGTAAACCCTTTTGAGATTGGATTAGGCTATACATGTAATCTTTATTAAGAGAGTTATTTGTGCTACAACTTGTAATCAAGCCTACAAAGAGAATCAACCTTATTTGTTCTTCTTCTTCTATTAATAATTATAAAGCGGAAGGGCACTGTAATTACGGAAGGGCACTGTAATTAAATCCCTCGAGTGATTTTAAGTAGCCTTGGATCCGAGCGTTGTGTGCGCTTCTGTGGACCCCGATCCTGAGGACGGTGAGGGAACGAGTCCCTACATCCTCTAGATCTCCACAACGTGAAGGAGAGCTCTACCAAGGAACTTTCGAAACTATTGCCACCCTCACACTATAGCATGAGTGGTGATATAAAAAGAAAGAGATACATCCTGATCAGGAGCCAGGGCTCGAAACTAAGATATATCTAGAAATAACTCAGAGTCGCCATCCATGGATACACCATGGAACCAAAACAAATGCTCTGTCTGCAAGAGATAACCAGAGATACAAAAGGTCCGTGCCTGATTACGAATGGGGAAGGTCCGAAGAGCACCCCCAATTCGTCCGAGTGTAAGCACTTGGTCTCTTATGCCATTTATTATTAACCTCGAAGAGTTTCGGGCGAAAATCATATGAAATGGGAACAATCCTCAGGAGTCGTCTACCTAAACATGCATTTCCTGAGGATAAAGTAATAAGCATGCACAAAACAAAATGAAAGATGCCACCTAAGCATAGCTAGGTTATGAGCGACATACCTAACTGGTGTCTAAGTTCTGATAGACAAACACATACAAGCTACAGCTAAAGGTATATGATCAGTACAAGAAAGTAAGAGAACATAACAAAACACACAACATAACAAATCCTAAGACTCTAAACGATTTAGCCCGAGTCCTCGGATGGTCTGGTATTCATCCAAAGAAGCCTACGTATCCCCACCTCCACGACAATCAAGGCAACGTAGTTCTTCGCGCCTATTCTAAGCTATGATGCCTAAGACACCTAGACCTCTATCTTAGACTCGATCTAAAAGACCGGACTAGTTATTAAAGCTTCTTGAACGATTATTTAAATTCCAGTGAATCGTAGATTTTAGGACACCCTATATGCCCTAACTAAATACAGGTTTAGCTCTAAGCTAATGCAGGTGGTTCCTACAACCTATGTGTAACTAGGCTGCGTTTCCTAAGGAAAACAATGGGATCACTAACACATCTTATTCTAGTCATCAATCGGCGATGTGGATTGCCAACTGACTGGACGGAGACGCTCCTATAACTCTAGGACAAACCCATAACTCTAAAACAAACACAAACAAGCACACAACAAATCAAAGACAAACCCCCTAACTCTAAAAGAAACTCTCTATCTATGAGAAGCTCCTAACTCTAAAGGAAGAGCTTTTTGAAAACACGATTTTAAAGAAAAAGGGTTGAAGTATATTTATTTACAAAGTTTGGCTGGACTTGGGACATGGATCCCGAGCTGCGCTACGTACCTCGTGGAAGAGGATCAAGCCAACGTAGTTCAAAACGAACTCTCCTAACTACCACTAAAAGCAAATAATCCAAATGATTTAATGGTTTTAATGTTTTTCAAATATTTTTGATATTTTTAAAGTTTTCAAAAGTTTTTTTGAAGTAGAGAGTTTTCACCCTTTTGGTCAAAGACCTAAGGGAATATACAAAGCAAAACCCTAGGGCCAAACTCTAGGGCTAACGAGGGAAACCCCTAAACCAGGTAAGCTAACTATCAAGGACAACAAAATGATCTAACATCTCAAAAGGCAAAGCTCTAATGAGACTGGGCTAGTCTCCAAAGAAGAAGAAACGACAACAAGACTAAGGAGAAACTCCTTACTAACAGTACTAAAGAATGAGCCAAAGACTCCCTAATATTGCTAGCAAAGGATGAATGAGTCAAAGACTCTCAAATAACGCCATCGGAAGAACCAACGAGTCAAAGACTCTCTAATGATACTGCTAAAAGGATGAACGAGTGTAGACACCCCCATTTTGCTACGCTTTAAAAAGCGAAAGATTCGGTAGTATCATCGAGTCTTGAGTCCGTATTCAGCATTAGATTAGGCATCTATGCATTTTAGGGTAGATTTCACTTCATTATGGGAGTTTTGAAGTTGATTCGTGATCCTGAAGGTCTCTAGCGGGTTCCTTTGGCCTCTGGAAGATGAAAGTTTAAGTTTCCAAACAAATGAAAAAATCTGCTATTTTTAGAATTTTTAGGGTTTCCCTCATTTTTGCCTATTTTGCACTGCAAGGATATTTTGGTCATTCCCGATGTGTCTCGTTTGACCCCCGAGTTATATTTGAGAAATCTTGAGTGATTTTAGAAATTTTGAAAAAGCTGCTATTTTTAGAAACTCATGAGGCTTCCACATTTTCATCATCTTATGGATATTTCAATCATTTCTCATATGTCCAAAACCATCTCGAGGGTACGGCTGATGGATTAGGAGTAATTTCGTAAGATTTGGGAAATCTGCTAAATTTAGATCTCTCAAGATTTTCTCTTAGTCTTGCACTTCGGAGGTATTTTAGACATTTCCAAACATATCATATTTAGTCCCTAAGTTGTGTCTAAGAAATCTTGAGTCCGTTCATAAATTTTCGAAAATCTGTTATTTTTAGAATTTCTCAAGGTTTTCCCTAGCCCGCCAAATTCTAGCACCTCGGTGTAATTTGGTCTTTTCCTGTGTAAATCTTTTGATCCCCGAAATATGTCTGAGAGATTATGAATGATTTTCTGAATTTTGAAAAAACCTGCTAAATTGAATTTCTCAGGAGTTTGGCTTAATTTGGAAATTCTAAGTGTTGATGGCATTTTGGGTATTTTCAGGGGATACCAAATGATCATGTTTAATATTGCTCACCGAAAGGACCCAATTTTAAAAGTTTCTATTTTTTAAGTTTGACCACAAAGACTTTCCATTTTTAATTTTTCCCTTTAGGGGTGAACCAATCTGAGGGTATTTTGGTCGCATTTGGATGTCTAACAGTCAAATAGGGGCATTTTGGTCCGAAAAGTTGTTTTCAAAAAAAAATGGTCCGATCATGTGTGAGGGATGCACCATAAATGTCAAATGGGTTGGGTCCATATATAGAATGTTGAATTTAGAAAGATTTTACTGATTTTTTACGGAAAAACCTAAAACCCGTGTGAAATGGCCCATTGGGCTAAAGCCCGCAAAGATGGAGCTCATGTGGGTTCACCCATATGGGTCAACCACCATGGTGGGCGGCCCATATGGTTGACCCACATGAGTTGAGCACCCAACCTTGATGATGTCACAATGGTGACATCATATTTATTAAAAGAAAAATAAAAAGAATAAAAAATGAAAAGAAGGAAAGAAGGAAAAGAGGAATGATTGCTTAAAAAGGTTTTCCTCCAAAGAAGCAATGTGGAATGAGAATAGCATGTCTTGATTGACAAGAAATTAAGATTGGAATCAAAGCCAATTTGGAAACAAGAAAGAAAGAAAGCAAGAGGGGAAAATTGGAAACAAGCCAAAAAGGGAGCTCTCACATTGAAAATTACTATTTCTCTCTTAACCCTAGCTTTTTTTTTGTATAAAAATCAAAGCAAACAATCCTAGAAAGATGGGAAAAAATCCAAATTCGTCCTTTTTCTCTCTCCTCCCAAAAATTTTTTTTCTCTTTAAGTGTGATCTCTCTCTCTCTCTCAAGTGTTCTTCACAAAAGGAATTCTTAAATTCCTTCTTCTTCTCCAAGGCATCACACAATCAAGAATTATTGGAGTGTTCTTTCTACCTTTTTTTAGCGTATAAAAGGGTTGGACAAAGCGTATATCTTGGATCACCAACCCTAGAGACAAGGATCGCGATCAACAGTAAGGATTCCTCATTTTTTTGAAGTAGAAAAAGCTTGCTATGGTTTTAATTTTGATGGATCAAATCAACGAGTTTTTCTTTGAAATTCCAGTATGTTATAATATAGATTATGAGTTTTCAAAATCCAAAATTTGATCCAAAAATTAATTTTTCTCCATTTAAAAATGGTTTTCTTTTGTTTTTATTCAATATGGATTTAAATTAGATTATCAAAGCAAGTGTTTGAAAACATGGTTCTTTTTAAAAGATGATATTTTCTGGGTTTTATATAAAATACGAAACTATTGAAAACTTAATTTCCAACTGCGGTTTAGCCGTTTTATTTTTCATTCTATTTTTCAAAGAATAACCTCGAAAAGGGTTATTTCTTGATGAATGGAGCCAAACGTATATCAAATCATGTCCAAATTTAGTGAAAGTTTGTTTCCATTAGTTTTACAAGTTTTTTAGATCACCTAAAAATTTTCATATTTTTTGGAGTTTATTTAATAGGATTATTTATTATTTTAAATTTCGGCTATTTTTAATAAATACCAAATCATTTTAAAAATTGATGAAACTTTTCATAATTAAAGCCTAATAATAAATGGAAGTTTCCATTGAAAAATATTTTTAAAAAAATATGTTTTTAACTCATTTCTAATCGCTTCCCCGTTTTACGTGCCATAATTCTTTTTCTTATTAAATTAATATATTTTCAAAAAATTTCTTTACAAACCAGTAACTTTGGTTACTGGAATGTTAGAGAAATATTTTCAATTAATTTTGCAAAGATTTGATAAGGTTTTATAATTTATTTTAATAAACGTGTTTTAACGCCTAGGAAACAAATTGATCTCTTATATTTAAAAACCAATTTTATGGAGGATTTTTAAGTTTTTAGTTTTAAAATTTTGGTAATAAATTTATAATCTATTATATATCTACTGGAAGTTGTTATTTGATTTTAGGATACCATTAGGTTTGCTTTTTAAGTAATTCTTTGGTTTTATCTTATTTTTGTGTGAATTTAAATGGGCATCAAATCGTAATAAAAATCTATGAAAGTCATACATTAGTCTAATCTCATGATTAAATTTAGACTGTAAGAGTTTAAGTTGATTTGAAATTGATATGCTATAGGTTGCTGTGTTAATCTATAATCTGATTTGAATTTTGAAAAATCCGAAATTGATATCTAATCTTAATGCTAATTCATGCAAATTTTTCAGTAAGCCACAATCATCTATGTCTTGTTACTGGAAAATTTTCAACTGATTTGGGGTTCGATTGCTTAGGGTTACTGTGTATTCCTAGCAATCTGGTCTTAATGATATTAAATCACAATTTAATAGCAAATCAATACAAAAGTTAGTAAAAATCTCCAAAAAACCTTAAATTTTCATCATAAATTCAATCCTTAACTTGTTTGAAACAGAAACCTTAGGGTTCATAGATTGCCTTTGTAAATTGGTTATGCTGTGCCAATTTAACTGCCGTGATCGCAACGTAATCGTATACTAATTGCGATTAATCCTACATAATTGGAGTGCGTAAATTATAGTATGATATTGGCTCCGAGGTCCACTGTCCACGAAAATCTTGAGAAATATGCCAGGCAATAAGATACTATAATTTACGTGCTAAAATTATACAAGGGTTGAGAACATGATTCCCTTCCATGGTTGCGATTCGAGGTCGAAACTTGCGAACCATAGAGCCTTTGGTATTCCTTAGATGTTTAGGAATCGAAAATCCTTGAAATAAAAAATCATCAACTTCAACAAATTGAACTAACTCACTCCATGTCTTTGGAACAGTTGGATTACAGCTTCCTATCGTAGGAACCTTTAGGGCCCCCTTAGGAACACTTACGTCATCTCATGTCCTAGGTTTTAGGGTGTCCTAGAGTTAGGGAGTTCAGCCTCATCACGGGCGTTTGCTACGGATAGCAATCGTGCCATAGATCTAGTTACACTAGTCACCTCACTTTTCCCCTAGGACAAACCTAGTTACCTAGGATGTAGGTTAATCTGCATTAGTCTAAGGGATAACTTGCACTTAGATATGATCATATAGCATCTTAGATGAAGTCCTAGGATAATAAAATCTTCAACTTGAATTAAATAACTTCTCTTAAAATTGTTGAAACATTCAATCCAGTCTAGATCGGTGTCTTAGATGAGTTAGGCATAAGTAGCTTAGCTTAGGTGCGTCGACTCTGATCCCAGTGAGGCTTGGGTACGTAGGCAGCTTGGATGCTTGATGGCATACCAATCACGAGTCGGCCCCTCACATAAGTGGTGGGGTTTTGTATATTAGTTTTCTTATAAATTCTTAATTAAAATATGTAGGATTTCCCTCAAATTAGAATTTTAGGAGAACTTTCACTTAGATTGAATTCAAACAAATTAAGAAAATCAAGATACACATTTAGAAATTACATTGAAATTAGATCTTAGGATGCATGTCACATAGTTCGCACATTAATATAGAGTTAAATGAGCCATTTAAAAGAAATTCAAAAGAGTTAACTTTTGGAATTGAAGACCGAGTATCGGGCAGGAATGGTGCATGTGATGGTAACTCCCCATACCTTCCATTCTCGTAACCAGGTAATGAGTCTAGATTTCTGATCAATTATGGGTCCTAGATCCCTCATCTAGGTGGCGACTCTGTCACTCTCTTTTGCGTGGAATTCGGATTGCCTTAGTGATCCCAAGTTCACGGAAAAGATGAATTAAATCACACCTTGCTAGGCTCGGAGGCTTACCCCTGCCCTTATGGGTACTGGGTTGCATGTTTGTTTGCACCCTATGGCTTGGTTGCTGCCTGCTTGGTTGGGTAATTAAAATCAATAATAAAAAGCACACGCCATTCGCGTGGGTACGAGAGACCAAAAGAGATGCGTCGCGCTTCGCGCGCTCGCAACCCTCTCGTGGGATCGGGTCCCACAACGAGTCAAAGACTTGCCCCAAAAGAAGGGGGACCTTTAACATGAGGCTGAATAAGCCTCCTAAAAGAGAAACTCACTATCGAGACAAAGCCTGTCCCCCTAAGAAGGTACGACTTTCCAGCGAGACAGAGCTTGTCTCCTCAAAGATGCAACTAAATTCTAATGAGACAGTGTGTGTCTCCTATGGGTTAATTTTCTATAAAACTAAAAAAGAGCTCCCTAAGGGATAGATTCTAAACTGACAAGGCATGTCTCCGAAGGAGAATTACCTTAATGAGACCAAGGGTGTCTCCTAATGGGGGGCCAGATAATTCTCTCATTGCCCTTGCAATGAGGAAGAGATGAACTACCATCTAATGGTGTCTAAACGACTAAGTATGTCTACTAAACTAAGAGGGGATAGCTACTCGGACTAAGCTAGTCCCCCAAGGATGGGCTAGGGCTAACGCCTTCATCGCTATGAATTTTGATACTCACGCTCACATTAACAAGAGCACAACTTAACTTAGAAGCTACACCGGACCTGACTCATTATGCAATGCCTTACAATAACATGCCGCAATAGCTCCAAATAATGATTAACGAGCAGAGAGACCAAAGCAGTAATCATGCGAATCAATTGGTTAAATTCTGCACCATTCAGCGCATTGGTTTGATGTTACTTCCTGCATAATTCTCTCTCTATATATCAACACACATCCAATTATCATTGCAAAAGTTACTTCTCTCCAGATAATATTTATGTATATATGGGCAGACAATCACTATTCAAATGTTGGATATTAATCGAAAATCATTGAATTAGAACAAGATAAAACATCATATGATAACCATTTAGCATGAGAGAGCAGTCATGTAACCCAAACAACCATGAAAACACTATTGCCACGGCCAAGTAAAACTACCTCAGTACACTGATTACGCATGCCTAATGAAATCTTCGAACACCCCCTTTTTTTAACACTAATTTCCCATCTAATATAAGCTCGAACTACAAAATACAGGAGCTCGCAATAATGGTTGCCACACAACATGCATCAACCCGAAACCTTCTGGGATCAACATAATAAAGCCTTGAAAAGGTAATACTGAAATTTGATTTTGAATAACACATATATCATATTGAAATAAAGGCATTTGGATGTTAAGAGACAAAATGATAGGATCATAGTGTACCTCGTGCAATGATTTATATTCTCAAATTGAAAGGGCTGGGAAGGTACAGAGTATTAACACATCTAAGCTATATACTCCTTCCAAGGTACCACATTTATAAAACTATCATGATGATGCTAAGAGTCCCAAATAACTCTTGCAAACCAATTGAAACCATAGAATTATTCGAACATCATGGGGCTGATATCATGTGCTTAATCTGTGCAAAACAGGAGCCGACTTATGGGGTAAGAACATGGCTGCTATGGGGTAAAACAGGGCTAAATTGCTGGTCAAACTGCACCCAAAACAGGGAGTGAATTATTGTGCAGAAAATGAGTAAAATTTGTATCAAAACTGGGCAGATTTGAGCGTTAAATCTGTACAGAAAATGAGTGAGACTTGCACAAAAATCGGGCAGAGTTGAGGACTAAATTGCAATAAGCACAAATGAACTGACAAGATCAACCGAAGGTTTTAACATTGTTTCCTTAAGAATTCTTATCATAAAAGAAAACAAGAGTTCTAACTCCTCCACTCTATAATCCAAACATCTGTAAGCTGCGTCAGCATCATAGAAAACCGAGCAAGGCATTCAAGGAAAATTTATCCATCTATGACGGTTGTGCTTCTCATAAACATTTTTCCGGGTAGATCAGTGACACGAAAAATCAATACCAAAAATAATATTTGATGAGATCAACTATCTTGACATGATTCAAAGACCACCACCATTAAAAAAAAATGAGATCGAAAACCATATCCATGAACTAAGCATCATCCAATCAGAGAGAGAGAACTAGAACCGAAAACAATCCCCCATAGCTTAAAATATGATAGGGAGAGCTGGGGAGCTTACCTGGTATTGATGTCTTTCTCCTGTCTTTCCTTGGCTATAGACCATGAAAACCCTAAAACTAATCTCTAACTTCTCTGTCTTCTTCTCAGAACACTAAATGAAAGCCTCTTTCCATGCCTAAATCAATGCTCTCTTTACCTCTTCTCTACTTCCAAATCTCAAATCCAACCCTTGTTTCAATTTTCAAAGAAGTAATGGAGTTGGAAATGATAGAGAGCGATGATCTCGCGGGATTCCGACGGGTTTGATAAAAATGGAAGAGGTACGGTTTTGCAGGTTCAATGGCTGCACAAGGGAGATGAAGTGGGTTGTGAGGATGGGGTTGAAACAGAGGTGAGGGTCGGTGGTTGTGATGGAGATGGGTAACCGATGGGGTGGGTTTTAATGGGAAAACGAAATGGGTTTTGGGAAAACGAAATGGGTTTTGGGACCGATTGAAATTTTATTTTTTATTTTTTTTTGAAATGGGTTGAAGATGGTGGTGGAAGGAGAAGAAGAGGTTGTGGGATTTAAATGGAGGTTGGCTGGCCGGAGTTGGGTGAGATGCCCGGAGAAAATGGCTGTGAAGGTGGAGAAAGTGGTTGGTGGTGGTGGAAATGGGTTTTGGGGTGAAGAAATGGTCGGTGGTGTTGGTAGAGGTTGGAGTTGCAGAGGAGATGGAAGAAGGTCGGCCGGAGCTCCGGTGATGGAAAAGTTGCAGAAATGGGTTGCAGAGGGGGAGGAGGATGGTGGATATGAAATGGGTTTTTTGGGGTTTCGAATTTTGCAGAGGAGAAAAGGGAAAAAACGAAAGGAGAAGGTGGAGATGGATTGATGGTGGTAATCAGATTCCGGCAAGCTCGCCGGAATCAATGGAGATGGGTTTTAAGGGTTAAAAAAAAATTAAAAATGATGATGGGAGGTTGTGGATGGAAGAAGAAGAAGAAGAAGAAGATGAGGAGGAGGAGGGAGATGGCCGGCCGGAGATGATGGCTGAGAAGATGGTCGGCGGATATGGGAGCTTTTCTCTCTTCTCTGCTTCGAACCATAGAAAAAAAGAAAATCCCCCCTCAAACCCTAATTCGCTAGGTGCCTATATAGGGCATTGATAAACTCGACCACTTTTCTCCCGGGACAGCCCCCCTCTATGCATATTTATGACTACTCTTCACTCAACAGGGGGGGGCCAGGAAAGAAATGGTCTAAAAAAAAATGATATATCCTGCCTCCTTCCTCTCCTTTGGACAGCCCCTATCTATGCGTTTTGTACATTTCCTAACCTACAGGGGGGGCCAAGCAGAAAACAGGGGGAAATATTTTTGAGAAAAAATCTTCTCCTCCCTTTTGATCCTAGCCCTTCAAATCAGCTCTTTGTTTAAGGGCTGGGATCAAAGGAAGCCTAACCACCTAGGAAGCTTCCAAAGATTCTCCTCTAACTAATTTTGTTACACACTAATCAGTACCCCCTATATCTCCCTGGACAGCCCATTACGAAAAATTTGAACTGGTTTTTCAGGTTCCAGTGCACCCCTACTTCTGGCTAAGTCACCACCCTTATTCCTAGATTACACTACTCTACAAACGTCGTCCGTTTGCTAGGCAAACTGCGACGAATTCTGACGAAATTTTACGGGAACTTTAGTGGGATCCTAACCTAGCTTGGGAACAAATTTGGGACACTAAAACACTAGTTTGACAGGGTCTCTATCCTGACCGGGCTTATTAGGGTTCGGTCAAAATGGGGTGTCTACATATGCCCATCTTTGGTAGAGCGTGTGTAACGCGCGAATGCCAAAGCTGAACAGACGACACATTTTGGCTGACCCGAAAGCAAAGCAAATTTTTGGGTTTTGGGTTCTAAAATTGTACACACAAAGGTAAGACTACAAAATAACACTATGAGACTAAAAGATTGCAAGCAAAAGGGAGATAACCTCTCACCGACCCTTAACTCGGCAATCACGATATCTCAATGAGATAGCCTCTCTCTAATACTCATGAGTCAACTATCTAAACCAAAACGCAAGGACTCTATTAGAGCAAGAAAACACAAAACACAATGAAATCTCGGAGAGTGTAAACCATTATTTACGCAAATATAAATCAATCACTCAAACAAGTGTCAAACAATCACTCAAAGAGTCTATAACACTCTGAGAGTCCAAAATAATCACTCAAAGAGTCTGTAACACTCTGAGAGTCTAAAATAAATCACTCAAAGAGTCTGTAACACTCTAAGAGTCTTAAAACAATCACTCAAAGAGTCTGTAACACTCTGAGAGTCTCAAAACAATCACTCAAAGAGTCTGTAACACTCTAAGAGTCTCAAAGCAATCACTCAAAGAGTCTGTAACACTCTGAGAGTCTAAAACAAAACACTCAAAGAGTCTGTAACACTCTGAGAGTCTTAAAACAATCACTCAAAGAGTCTGTAACACTCTGAGAGTCTAAAACAAATCGCTCAAAGAGTCTGTAACACTCTGAGAGTCTAAAACAAATCACTCAAAGAGTCTGTAACACTCTAAGAGTCTCAAAACAATCACTCAAAGAGTCTGTAACACTCTGAGAGTCTCAAAACAATCACTCAAAGAGTCTGTAACACTCTGAGAGTCTCAAAGTAATCACTCAAAGGGTATGTAACACTCTGAGAGTCTAAAACAAAACACTCAAAGAGTCTGTAACACTCTGAGAGTCTCAAAACAATCACTCAAAGAGTTTGTAACACTCTGAGAGTCTAAAACAAATCGCTCAAAGAGTCTGTAACACTCTGAGAGTCTAAAATAAATCACTCAAAGAATCTGTAACACTCTGAGAGTCTCAAAGCAATCACTCAAAGAGTCTGTAACACTCTGAGAGTCTCAAAGCAATCACTCAAAGAGTTTGTAACACTCTGAGAGTCTAAAACAAATTGCTCAAAGAGTCTGTAACACTCTGAGAGCTTCAAACACACATAAAAACTTTTATACTCAAAGAGCCTCAACTACCCGAAGAGTCTGTAACACTCAAAGGGTCTCAACTACTCAAAGAGTCTAAAACACAATGCAAAAACCTTTATACTCAAAGAGCCTCAACCAGCCGAAGAGTCTGTAACACTCAAAGGGCCTTAACTACTCAAAGAGTCTCAAATCAACACAAAAATATTTATACTCAAAGAGTCTCAACTACCCGAAGAGTCTGTAACACTCAAAGGGCCTTAACTACTCAAAGAGTCTCAAATCGACAAAGGAATTGCTAAATTATCTCACAAGAACCCAGATTTATATGCCCATGATGCAACCCGATTGGACCCAACCCGATTGGAAATTGGGGTTGGGTCGGGTCGGGTTGACCCGATTTGATATGGTACCAATTGTTGACCACCTCAACTTAAGCTGGGTTGTTTAGGATTTTGAGAACCAATTGTGAGTCACCAATAATCAGTTTTTAACTCACAATTGATTCTGAAAATCCAAACCAAACAAGGAGTAACAATTAACAAAGGGAAATGTTATCCGCACTACTATATTTTGATGATCAGAATCCTCACTTTATTAAGGTACGGTATGGCTCGCACCATAGATTATCCAAACTGTCCAGTGTAGACTGTTGAGACTATTTAAATGTTGAAAAAGAAAAACACATATACAGAACTTCTTCAGATGGAACCCAAATTCGGGTTTCGGGTTGGGTTGCCCGACAGCCCAACTCGACGCGACCCGATTTCCAATTCGGGTTGATTTTTCCGAACCCAACCCACCCGATTTGCGAAAAGCTTAACCTGACCCAACCCAAATTCGGGTTGAACCCGACCCGCGTGAGAACATCGAATTAACAACGATGGTGTCAAATTATATATAGTGCTAATGTCCTCACTGCCATATTGTATAATGTCATTACTGACCGTATTTTGAAGATCACACTCCTCATTTTATTAAAATGTACACTATGGCCCGTACCATAGGATGATCCAAACCGTCCATTAGATGTGCCACTGCCTACATAGGTTGTGCCCCAAAAATAATTTTCATAGGTTGATCCGAACCCTCCAATCTATAGAGGGTTATAGGTTGATCCAATCCGTCCATGTGATGGAACACAACATCAATCGGTTGTGCCCGTAAAATATAGTGCTAATGTCCTCACTACCATATTGTATAATGGCACTACCCACCGTATTTTGATGATCGCACTCCTCACTTTATTAAAATGTACGCTATGGCCCGTACCATAGGATGATCCAAACCGTCCATAGATGGGCCACTGCCTACATAGGTTGTGCCCAAAAAATAATTTGCATAGGTTGATCTAAACCGTCCATGTGATGGAAGACAACATCAATCTGTTGTGCTCGTAAAATCATTTCCATTGGTTGATCCTAGCCCTCTAATCGGTATAGGCTGATCCTAGCCCTCCAATCAATAGATGTTTTCATAATTGTTGTTCCTCTTCAGGTGCCTGGAATCCGTCAATATTTTGGAAGTGTTCTGCATGAGTAATATAAAGTAGTTCTTTTGTCATTGTCATATGTCTTTACCTCTTCTTGGTAGTTTTTTTTCCGTAATTGTTATAGACTGGAACCTTGTGTCGGTACTTTTCGTATGTAGATTACGATTTTACCCTCCCATAAGGGTTAATGGTAAAAGGGTAATGCTGACGTGTAAAGGTTTGAGGACCGGGGGGTATTTGAAACTCATACGCATGGGAATGTGAGGGCATATTAGGCATTTCTCTAACATTGACGTGAGGGAGGAAGGGGATGGGTGCCACCTAAGCAGCCAACAGTAAACCCCCCTCCCTCCTTATTATATTAGACTAGCAAAAAACCCCATGCGATGCACGGGCCGATAAAGAATTGTACAAAGCACATCATAGGTTGATCTAAACCGTCCATATGATGGAAGACAACATAAATAGGTTGTGCCCGTAAAATAATTTCCATAGGCTGATCCTAGCCCTCCAATCTTTAGAGGCTTTGTACTAGTATATATATATAGGAAAGTTTTTTTTGGTAGTTTTTTTTTACTAGTATATATATATATATATATATATATATATATATATATATATACATTTTCTGTGGTGATCCAAACCATTCATTTGCAAGGCCCTACCCTATGGAGCTGATTTTTGGTACACACCCTATCTATATGAGGAAAGTGTTGGTGAGCTTAAGCGCCCCAATCACATGGGTCCCACATTTTCTGTGGTGATCCAAACCATTCATTTGCAAAGGCCCTATCCTATGGAGCTGATTTTTGGTACACACCCTATCTATGATAGGGCCTTGCAAATGAATGGTTTGGATCACCACAGAAAATGTGGGACCCATGTGATTGGGGCGCTTAAGCTCACCAACACTTTCCTCATATATATATATATATATATATATATATATATATATATATATATATATATATATATATATATATGAGAAAACGGTTCCTACACACATGTGTAGATAAGTTATCTACACACTAGCTTAAAATACAGTGGGGGCCACATTATTTGGGTGATCCAAACCATTCTTTTTTAAGGCCCTCACATAGATAGGGTGTGCACAAAAAATCAGATCCATAGGATCATCCTAACCATTCGAACTGTGGAGGCAAAAAATGGACTAATTTGTGAAGGTTTAAAGACATCCATTTTACCTCCACAAATCATAGGGTTGGGATGATCATATGGATCTTATTTTTTGTAGACACCCTATCTATGTGAGGGCCTTTAAAATGGATGGCTTGGATCACCCAAACAATGTGGGCCCCCACTGTATTTTAAGCTAGTGTGTAGAGAACTCTCTACACATGTGTAGGAACCGTTTTCTCTATATATATATATATATATATATATATATATATATATATATATATATATATATATATATATATTCAGTATTTTTACGTCTTCTTTCAAATAAGGTATTTGCTAGGCACTTTCGCGGAAAGCCCTTTCTCCGTGGACTTTTGTATGTGAGAACAGCTACACAAGGTGACTTTTTGACATATTTTGTCTAATTCATTTAATTCATCTTAGGTGGCTGTTTCATCATGCAAAAGCCAGCCTTGAAATGGCTTTATGTGAAATTGGCTAGAAAGTCTCCTCAAATAAATACCGAAACTAAGAAATTCTGAATACCTATTTAAAGGTGTACGATTTGGTCGTATAGATACACGTGGGTGTCATTATCAAAAGGATCTTTGGTTAATGGCAACGAACACTCAACTTTTGATCTTCGATGGGCTTCACACATGGAGTATTTTCTCTTCTTGAATTGTGGTCAGCCCCTTCACCTACTGATGTAGAGTCATATAATATAGGATGAGGGATAAGAGGCGCCTTTATTAATTTCTTAGTGATTTTAAGAGAAAATTTAAATTTTTTCTGACACAATGTGGGAGGGTATTGTAAAATGAGGAGAATGGTCTATTATAAACCATAAACCATAGATAATAAAAAATTTGGGTCCAATCCTAGAAATTCCAGGTGTCGACCTAAATGACCCAACATGGGGTATTTTGATCCTTTTGCATGGTTATGTTTAAACATTAACTAAAACGATCCCTATAGATCTTGAGCATCAAATGAAAGAAATTTTTTATTTTAATGAGTTGGGTTAGAAATACCTTTCATCATTGCCGCACCTCCAAGCATGGAATCCGACGAAACTATCATTTTTTCGCGAGCAAAGTGAGGAGAGTTGACCGAAATGAGCACTAAATACTTTTAAGAGATCTCCTCCAAATCACTGGTATGGCTATCGAAATCGTGAGCATTGGCATGTAAGAAGTGTTCGAGATCTATTTCTGTTGCATGAGCGATAGGTACGGCTAGCTCAATTGACTGATGACCGGAGTTTGCTGGATCTGAAAGAGAAGTCCTTATCTTTAGACCAAATAACCGACCCGGCATTAATTGGGCTAGGTAGTTAATGCCGGGTTGGGTATAGTGTCACGGGCGTAGAGTTAGATCTTTTTGAGAGGCACGAGCGAAACGACTCTTCTCTTCTTTTCCCTCACCACTAGGTTTATTGGAAACCTCTCCTTATGTGTGCTTTCTCAAGAAAGAGATGGGGCACTTTATGTCGAGAGGAAGAGTAACCAAGAGTTTATATTTATAGGCTAAGAAGCTCCCAATAAACTTCTAAATTAAGTGAAATTTGTTTGTATCCTTTGGCATGAGATTGTCAACAGTTATTTGAGCCAACTTGCCTTCCAAAATGTTTCTAAACTTAATGGATTAGCCAATTCATGGAAATGTTGCTTAAATGCAAGGCCACACTAGTTTTAGCAACTCTAAAACATAGAAGGGATTTGCCAGTCCATCGTAAAAGGCATTTCGCAGATCGTCTGTCGCATCTTAGACCAACCACCTCTCGAATGATGACAAAATCTGCTGATAAGTTAGCCTTTGTGGCTGGTTTGACATACGACAAACCATCTGCGAAATGCCTTTTGCGATGGGCCCTATCAAATCCCATCATAGAAACACTAGTTTCCATAATGAGTTTAGGAAACTCCAAAACTAGGAAATGTCTAAGAGTCTTCCACTTGACTTGCATCGGCTTTAAACCTTTCGCAACAATTACAAATTACAATAACTTTACATTACGTACAATAAGTGTACTAACAACGGATCATGTAATCACTGGACTATTAAACTATCCAATGACCTATCAATGGTTACAGAGTTAGCAAACCTACCAATATAAATGATACTTTTATGTAGGGGGTCATCTTGGGTCGGGGTTAACACGATTTTTTCCCAGGTTGGGTTGGATATTTCTGGAGTTGGGTTGGGTTCGGGTTGAAAAAAAGCAACCCGAGCAACTTTCGGGTTGAGTAAGAGTCATGAAATTTTCATTGTGAAAAGCACTGATATTTAAATTTCGTCGACTTTCTTGCATTGCTTAACTCCTCGGGTTTCCCACACCCATCTATTCTTTAAATTTTCTCATTAATAACATCACTTTTTGGGTGTAGCAACAATTTGTATTGATTATTTATTTATTACCTCGTAGGAGAAGTTATCACTTATCAGGCATTTTCTCTCTTTTCAATAACACCTTTTACTTTTCGTCATAGACTACCACTCATCTTCTTCTTCTCTATACAACCCTAGCTAGGTTTCAAGTTTCAACATCTATTTCATTTCTTCTTCTTTCTTGAGTAAGGTTTGAAACAAACTATCCAAAGTTTCACGGCCGGATTATTGAACGATAATCCCTTCATATCTTCTTCATCCCTTTAGGTTTGGTCGACGACGAGATTATTGAACTCTTAGTCTTTTTAGGTTTCAACATCTATTTCACCGGTCGACGCAGCTTTATGGTGGGACTATTGAAGTGGGGCGACAATGGTAGGTTATTGAAGACAGATTATATAACCACTTTCTTCTTTTTTTATTTCTTCTGCCCATTTCTTCTTTTAATGGGTAAATCAACATGGATTTAAGGCTATGACTCGTGTATTGCAGCTGAATGAGGAACCTAAAAGTTTAGAGAACCATTGTATATCCTCAGGAATTGGGGTTGAACGGTTCAGATCAATCAAAAGCAGTAAGACCCACTTTGCAATAGTGGGTGCCGCATTTTCCCCGCCCCCCTTCTCTCTCTCCAGTAAACCCTAGTTTCTTCATAACATTTCTCTGCTGCTACCTTAATGGCTGTTAGGAGGGTAGGCCTTTCAGCCCTACATTTGCGGTGGTACTGTGCACCACCATCAGGGCCTTCCATTTCCAAACTCTTTGTTGGAGGTGCTTTCTTTTCTTCCCTCTAAATCTTTCTGTTTTTTTTCTCTCTCTTTCTCTATACGATTTAATTTCTACTATTTGTTTCTGTTTTGGGATTTTAAAGGCCTTTCATGGGGTGTGGATGAGAAGTCCTTGAAGGACGCTTTCTCTTCCTTTGGACAAGTCACCGAAGGTAATCAACAAAAACTCTTTACTTCATCATCTTATATCTTTCTCATCTGATGCTAATTGCTTCATTCATTATGATTGAATTTCATTTCCTTCTTCAATTAACTGTTATCTTTCCCTCTTGAGAAAGATTGTATACGAATTGTTTGGTTTGCTCAAACATGGAATGGTGTAGGGTTTCCTGATTTGTTTACGGTCCATTTAGGTGTGCAACCAATTGCATTTTGGGTGCAATTTGGTTGTAAAATTGCAGCCTATTTTGCCAACAATGATAGAAGTTTGGAAGGTTTCAAGTAGAAATATTGAATTATAAACAAGAGAGCTTTGATGGATAGAAAAGGAGTTGCAAAGGACACATTCCTTCCGCTAAAACATTGGTTCCCACACAATTCAAGGAGACGAGGGCGACATTTTGACTACTGAAAACAAATAGAATCCAACCGATACTTGTCAAAAAATTTGCATTATTCCCTTAGATAGGGAAAACATGGTACACTAAAAATGAAGAAAGGACCAAAAGTGAATGCAAAAGGTTTTCCCTCTAGTTCACTATGTATTTTCCTCTCACTATCAATAGGGGGAGGTAACAACTTGCTTGGATAAGCCTCTAAACAAAGTTACAAAGCAATAGAAACAAGCATAAAGTAACTAAAAGGGAAAAGAGAAGAGTTTTTGTCATAGGGATACTATGAAGTTCTCTTGCTCAATGCTCCAAGTATTAAAGGAGAGTAACACTAGAAGGGGACTTTTGTACAATAAGAGGTGTTACAGCGATTCTGATTGAGTAATGAGAGGTACGAGGTGACTGCCGATCAGTTTCATAGAGATCACTTCTACCCTGTCGGGGTCTAGTGACGACATTTCCTTAATATGATTGATTTGTGATTGGAGCTGTTCACCATCATCTTGGAGATTTGTAGAGATTATCATCTTAGCTTCATCACCATCTGAGCTTGTGATATTGACGATCGGACGACAGAGACATGCCATGGTTTTCACTAGAGATACCTCGTCCATTGGCAAGTGCGTTATTTGATTGACTATTCGTGGATGGATGCAATGCAACTATGACTATTTTGCAAGGATGTTCTTTAGCATATGGCAGGCTTCTACTCGACGGAGCCGAGTTCTTCAACATAGGGGAAATTGTTGTGATCCAGCCATCATCTTAACCGTCCGATTTAGTTTTCTTATTTGGTTATTGGACGTGTGCTATCTTTCTTTTAGGTATTATTATTATTTTTTTGATTTATTAGCATTTTGTTTAATCCAGACGTGAGAGATGTTCACATGGCCTATGATCCATCTTACCTCCTTTTCCATGGTCCACTTATCCTTTTTAAACCCATCTTTTATAGCTTTTATCCATGACCAACTTATTTGTTATTTCCTATTAGCTAAACCCCTGAAAACCTATGTAAAGCCCTTTCAATGCCTTTTCTTTTAACCTATCTGATCACATAAAGGGTTCTACTACTTAAATAACCGAACCCCTTCATATAAATACCCTGAACACTCCCCTAAAAAGAGTCATTTGATTACTGCTTGCTGTTTATTTTTTGTGAGAATGTATGGTGTTGTTTTATTGAAGTTAGAATCTATCTATGCTCCTAAAGTTCTCTGAAAATGACTCTTGAGCCCTAGGCTTGCAACCACATATCCATCCTCTCGCACAATAGCAGTGCTAGATCCAACTTCTCAATATGATTTGTTGCGAATGCAAAGAACCTTTCCCTCCCACAATTTGACCACAATCCATCAGTGAAATTCTCTAGACTTGACAGAGTGGTTGAATTGACTCACTTGTCAAAAGAACCTCTATCCATTTTCGTTGCAGAGACAACTTCAATCATTGTCATAGGCTTCGTGTGATGCAAAAAATTGATTGAATAATCAGTGTCTTCAATTACAATGATAGATTTAGAGGTGGTCTCCATCAGTGGCTTCCGTTGCATCTTCTTTACCCAAGGTAATTTGCAATGGCTACGATCATGCTTGAAATCTCCGTGGCGGGCGGGAGGAAAAGATAGAGATGGATGACTGAGCTGGTTGGTCATATAAGAGGGAACTGAAGTGAACTAAGATTAATCATGACGCGCCTCCCCATCATCTAGAGGGAAGTAGTCACCAATAATCAATGCCTACCGATTGGCCGCACTCTTTGGAAAGGAGTGGGCCTCTAAGTCTGCATTTTCTCTCCAAATTATGGAAGGAAATTGGAAAATTAGCCATTATATCACTCTCGTCTAAAATTTTTGCAAGCCTCCAAGTGCATCATTCCCATGCTATATCCACTTGTTTGCATTTGAGGAATCACCCTCAATAATGAAAGAACCCCAAGAATGTTTCCATAAGTTATTTTATTCCTTTTTAGAGCCATCACTTTCGCTTCATTTGTATCCCTGGCCCTTATTGGTTGAAAAAAGACTACTACCCCCTCTCCCCTGCTTTTCATTCTCCTTGATGATAATAACCTTAGGGTTTGGGGGGTCAGAGTCCGGGGAAGTCCATGTATTAATCTATAATATACACAACTAGTAATGAAGTAACCCCGCATTCTTCAAACTTCTCGATTGTTATCCCTTGGTGAAGGCTTCATTGCCGAAGTCCACATGGTTATTGAATTCAGATGTTTTAATTTGGGATCTTTACACCTTTTCTTTTTCATTTGTAGATTTTTCTATTTCATTCTTTCAATATGGTCCACACCCGTATTTAGAAACTTGAACTCTGATGAGAGCTCAACCAATGTATAACCCACTCTAGTCGGGCGAGTCAAAGGAGTTTTTGATTAACTCGGTAGGGCTAAGCACATACTTGGATGAGAACTTGGCCATATTAAAACCGAGTCAACTTGAGCGAGTTGATGACTGAATAAAGGAGCATGGTTTTAAACATCGACCGACGTGTGTCAGTTTCTATTGACATATGTTGATTTAGGTGATGGGCAATGCAAAATCCACAAGAAATTGAATTCTTACAAGGCGTCAGTCAAACTTTTGACCGACTCCATTGCGTTTCGGTCATGTCAACTAAAACGTTACCATGCTAGTGTGTGTGTGTTCGATTTTGGTCGAAGCGACCAAAGTCGAGCCGAGAACCCTATTTTTGGAGGCTTTCTTGGCAAGTCCTTAATTGTTTTAATGTTAAATTCATTCATTATTGTGCAAATACATCAACAACCACATGTATTGATACATTTGCAAACTGATTTGGGGTTTGAAAATTGGGGGAAAAACAGATCGAGGAAATTATTAAGGAACATAAAGAGCATAATGCATACTGTTTTCTTGTTATATTATGTAATTTGTAATATTGTTATTGAAAAACAAACAATATAGGGGTTTGAAAATTGGGGGAAAAACAGATCGAGGAAATTATTAAGGAACTTAAAAAGCATAATGCATACTGTTTTCTTGTTATATAATGCAATTTATAATATTGTTATTGAAAAACAAACAATATATTTAAAAAAATTAACAAAATCAAGGCATGTGTAGATTCGGCCATGCCTTGTTATACCCAAAATTTATGTTTCACAATAATGACCACTTGAGGATGAGTGGTCACTATTGTACTCTTTTATGTTATTGTGTCTAACCTTTTTCATTACCTTGAGTTGTATTTGTTGTATTGTGTGTATGGACATGATATCTTTTCTTTATGCAATTAACGAATGTAGTGATTTTTTTGTACATTTTGTGAGCATATATTTATTTGGTTGTGCAAGATTTTGTGTTTACAATGAACCTTATTATTTTAGGCATACCTTTATTATTCCAGGAAGGCACACATGTCCCTAGATGTTTGATCTCTCTCTCTCTCTCTCTCTCTCTCTTGAAATGGCGAAATTTTCATTAGGGAAAAAAGGACACCCTAAAGATCGAGATGGTCAATACACAAAATATAAAAATAGATACAAAGGAGAACAGCTCCTCAAGGGGGAAGAAAATCATAGATTTCTTGTGAATCCTTGCAGACACTTGCTCTAGCAAGCCTGGCAGTCTTAGTGTTGGCTGATCTTCTAATTGTAGAAAATTCCAGATCCTGTCACCCTGTGAAGCCATTTGATAACATTCAGGGAGTTTCCTACTATCAAGCGATCCATTGAGCTACTCTCAATAAGCCGCAATCCATGAAGCATCGCTCTATTCTCAGCCTCATTCGAGTCCGCTGTTCGTATGGGACTAGAGTATGCTAGAGAGGTCACCCCCGATCATCTCTAAGAAGACCCCCTTTCCCAGCTGGACTGGGCTTTCCAATGCTTGACCTGTCGAAGTTCAATTTCAGAATCCCCCTCTAAACTATTAAGGTGCTATGTCTGAAAGAGTAATCGGGAATCCATTGCCCTGGCCTCACCCCATGCTTGCAATGACCTTTTCCCAGAGATGATCCCCTTCCTCCCCAAATCGCCACAACCACTTCCCTAGTAGTGCATTATTAACTAACTTTCAAGGTTTTAAATCTCGGTTTCGGTCATCAGCGAAACCGAAACGTTTCGGTTTCGGTACGAAATTTCGGACAAAATCTTGTAAAAATTTCGGTGAAATTTCAGAAATTTCGGAAACGTTTTACCGAAATTTCTAAAATTTCACAAAATTTCGGGTGAAATTTTGTACTTCACCGAAACGTTTCACTGAAATTTCCGAAACGTTTCACTTAAATTTCCTAAATTTCACCGAAGCGAAACGTTTCGGCCAAAATTTTCGAAAGGCTTCGGCGAAGTTTGTTACTTTTCTGACTCAATGTGAATTTCGTTCCGTTTTCCATCGAAACCGAAATATTTCGTTTCGGCCGAAATTTAAAACTCTGCTCACTTTAACATTCTCATCTCCAGACCTCTCGCCTGCATAGGCCTCTTGACGTCCTCCCACCTGACCGAATGAAAATTTCTTTTTTCATCCACTCCACCCCACAATAACCCTCTTTGTATCTGTTCTATTCTTTTAATAACACTCATAGGGCACTTGATGATAGATAATTGGTAGATTGGGTTGTTTTCCTGCACCAATAATAAGTGTTATCCTTCCACCTAGAGAGACCAGGTTCCGCTTCCACATATCTAGTCTCTTGTCCACTCTTGTCCACTATTGGGTCCCATTCCCTCTTCCTTGGGCTACCTATGCATAAAGGATTCCTAAGTTTTTTGATGGGAAGCTGTCCACCATGCAACCAAGGAGGCCGGTCATTCCTTCAGTGTAGTAGTCTGGAATATTAATGCCAAGGAGTCTAGATTTGCTCATATTGGATCTCTGACATGTCACCATCTCGTAACATCTTAGAATGGCTTTTAGGTTTAACACCTTATCTATCTCTGGCGCACTGAAAAAAAAGGTGTCGTCTGCGAACTGGAGATGAGACATTTCCACTTGATTCAATCCCACTTTCAAGCCTTCAATCATCCCTAGGATCAATGTTCTGAAAATCGGAATCGTATCGTAAATCGTAAAAGGCGTCGAATTGTAAATCGTAAGATTTTCTCAGATTTATATATAAAAATTAGAAAAAATAATAAAAAATAGGAAAAATTATAAATAAGAATAAAAAGAGTAATTATCAATTTTCCATTCAAAACCATTAAAATAAATAACATGAAATGCTTGATAACCACTTAACCGATTGTCTTAATTAAAATTAATTAAACATTCATTACCAAAATGGCAAAATCCATTCATTCTCTCTATAATAATCTCAAAAAGACAAAAACAACTTTAACAGTCCACACATGAACCACAAAACGAAACATGAAACATGTCATGATTCTATAAAATATAGATTGTGGATGTCGTCGATCCCATTCACATCCTCATCATCATCTTCGTCATCAACATCGGTAATTCCTCCCTCAACATTAACACCCTCATCTCCATCATCTGTGTCGGGAGCAAAGCCAAATTCTTCTTCTTCATCTTGCAATTGGCACTTGTCCTTCCTTTTGTTGAGGTTTCTAACTCCTGTTACATTTACATTAATGAATATCAATAAATCATGTCTTTACTACTAAGAAAAGAAATTACAAATAGCTTACGTCTTCTCTTTTGTTGAGGCGCATGACTGAGCTAGCGCCTGTCTAATCTCCTACAACTTCCTCCACAAAACATTCACCCATATCCAGCCAAGTCGTGTCTTCGGGAAGAACAGGTCCATCTCTTTCCGTTATCCACTCATCGTCCGAGTCCATGTCAGATAACGAAATAGGATCAAATCCTTTTTTGTCCCTCCTATTTGAATTGCGAACTCGAAGTTGAAGATTGTATTTTACAAATACAAGTGCATTCAACCTCTTTTGTTCGAGTCAGTTTCTTCTTTTTGAATGTATCTAAAATAAAAAAAGTTAATGATAAAAATTAAAGGGATACAAATAAAAAGATATGAATACAAAAATTAAACTTACTAACATTTACCTGCTCAAATGTGCTCCAGTTGCGCTCGCAACCGCTAGTACTACATATTAGGCTTTCAATTCGAATTGCAAATTTTTGCAACTCGGGACATTCATCTCCAAAGGTGTCTACCATAAACCTATTTTTCCAAAAAACAATTATGATAATTTCTAAATGCATAAGATAAAAATTCAATTAAAATTTTTACTTAAAGAATTTACCTGCTAGCTTTTCTTTCCTCATTAACTTTGCCATTTCCCGTCCAAAGAGAACCTCTGCTTTCTTGTACTTATCAAGTTGGTTACTAATTAACACCCTCTTTTGAACTTGGAATCATTTTTTCTATGCAACCCAATAGCCTCACATTAATTTCAATGTCCACGTCATTTGAGTCCTCATACTGAAACCGCGGATTTAAAAAGTAACCTGCTTCGTGCAAGGGCCTATGAAGTTGCCTATCCCAACGTTCATCAATGATATGCCAAATTTGCTCATATTTCTTCTTTATGTGGCCCAAATTCTTTGCACTTGCCTCTTTAGCTTGGTCCATAGCCTCATAAATGTACCCCATGGCAGGCCTCTCATCTGAATCCGCTAAGCGTAGGACTTTCACCAAAGGGGATGTGCATTTCAAACAATAATACACACTAGGCCAAAATGTGGAATCGCCCAACACAATTTCGCGTATCTTGATCCCATTGGTTTTTTTGGAATATGGGCTTTTTTGCCAATCATCTGAGGCAAACATCTGCATCAAGCCTGCCTTTCTTTCTCTTAGACTCTTCAATGTCAGGAAGCACGTTGCAAAACGTGTCACAGTTGGCCTTGTCAATTCCCATTTCATATGCTTACGCATAAGATGCAAAACCCAACTATGATTGTAAATGTACACTGTGATCATCTTGGCTTTTGCTATGGTCTCTGCATGAATTGGTAATTTTTCAATGTCTTCAAGCATCAAATCTATGCAATGAGCGGCACAAGGAGACCAAAATAATTTTTTCCTCTTCTCCATCAACAATTGCCCTGCTTTCACATATGCAGCCGCACTATTCGTGATAACTTGCACCACGTTTTTCTCTCCCACTTCTTCCACAACCGAGTCAAGTAGAGCAAATAAGTTATTTACATTTTTTGAGATATCAAAAGTATCTACTAATCTCAAAAAAACGGTCCCCTTTGGACTATTCACTAAGAAATTGTAATTGATCTATTCACCCCATCCGTCCAACCATCTGACATAAGCGTGCAACTCGTCTTCTTCTACTCTTTCTTATATTCTTCCATCATAGACTCGATGTTCTCCACTTCTTTTTTGAGGAATGTATTCCTCATCTCATGGTAACTTGGGACTTTTAATCCATGTCGAAAATGGCTTATGGATTCAACCATGGCGTCAAAAAATGGGCATTTAACAAGGTTGAATGACAAAGCATTCGAGTAAAAGAACCTGCTATGTTTTGGAAAACTCTATCCCTATCCCCCCTTTTCCAAACTTGATTGATAGTTGCTTGCTTGCCGGTTTTTTTATCCCCTTCACCACAAAATCATTCATTTTTCTCTTCCCTCGAGCAACGCGTGCATCATCTATTTCTTCCCTATCTTGATAATAGAAGTCCGGCCGCCCCGCATCATACTTTGCATCATCTTTTTTCTCCTTCTCATCTTCATTTTCCTTCAATAGTAACTTAAATTTATCTGCAACATCATCCGAATTTTGTGTACAAGCAGCTACATTATGTTTTGTACGTCCCAAATGATGCTTCATTCTAAAAACACCTCCAGAATACTCTTTCCCACAATAATTACATCTTAATCTCGTCTTGTTACTGGGAATGATCATAGTGCAGTGTTTCCATGTCACATCTACTTCTCTAACTTTAACCATCTTTATGCTACACTTCAAACTTCTCAAAGCTTCAAACTTCTCAAAGCAACCCAAACTTTTAAATTCAATGCCTGGAATGGAGAACAGATTGTGAGTACATAATATTAACAGATTATTTGACCCAAAATTAAATGTAAATTTGCGTCTAATAATCAGGTTTGCACTCGAAATCAGTTCTCAAAATCCAAAACAAACAGAGCATGACTTGGTCCGTTGGACTCCAAATCAGTTCTCAAAATTGAGACCAAAAAGAGCCTAAAAGGGGTCAGTACTATTTGTTTTGGATTTTAAGAACTGATTGGAGTCCAATCGGTTCTCAAAAGCCAAAACAAACAGGGCCTAATCAGTTTTAGACTCAATCGGTTCTCAAAAGCCAAAACAAACAGAGCCTTCAGTTTTGGACTCTAAATAAGTTCTCAAAATCCAAAACAAATAGAGCAAAGGGTCAGCTCTATCTGTTTTGGATTTTAAGAACTGATTGGAGTCGAATCAGTTCTCAAAATCCAAAACAAACAGAGCCTAATACTCAGTTTGGACTAAATCAGTTCTCAAAAAAAAAAAAAAAACAGAGCCGTAGAGATGGAGAAGGTTGGAGGAGAAAAAAAAACAGAAAATAAAAGCCAAAAAGATGAAATAGAGAGAGCTTACCTAAAACCGAAGTGGGTTTGGGAGCTTCTTCTTTTCCTTCTTTTCCTCGTCTCGTATTCCACTCTTTCTTCTTCTTCTCTGCCTTGAACGAATGGAGGAGGAGATTCAAACCCTAAGATCTTAGTGGGTTTGTGCGTTTTGGGTGCTTTTGTAACCCTAAAGTCGATGGTAAGAAGAGAAGTCGAGAGAATGAAAAAAATAAACTTGTAAAAACCCTTTTACCATAAGTTGTGGGGCCAATTTTATTAAAAAACAGATTCTGGAATTCAATCGTACAATTCACTTCCATCATACGATTCAAGATCAAATCGTACGATTCACATTTGAATCGCACGATTCAATCCAAAATCGATTCAAGCTTGCGATTTAAATCGTTTGGGGTACAATTCGAATCGAGAATCGTACGATTTTCCTAACACTGTCTAGGACCTTCCCTTTTTCCATCATTTTCCTGAGGGTCTCTCCTGCTATAACATATAGGAATGGTGACGGTGGATCTCCCTGCCTCAGGCCCTTGGACGATTTAAAGGAAACTTTTGGAGACCCGTTCACCAAGATGGAGAACCACACTGAAGAGATACATTTCACTGTCCACCCACACCATCTGTTTCCAAAGTCCATTCTTTTCAATAAGTAATCTAGACTGTCTTGTTCCACCCGATCGTAAGCTTTCTCCATGTCCAACTTGCAGATGATGCCCTTCTCTCCTAGCTCCGCTTGATTACCTCATTTGCTATCAATACGCCATCTAGTATCTACCTTGGACAAATGCTGACTTATTATTTGAAATCATCTTAGGTAGAACTCTTTTTAGACGTTCAATCAAGACTTTAGCCAAGACTTTGTATAAGCTTCTGACTAGGCTTATTGGGCGGAAGTCCCCAAAGCATATTGCACCCTTTCCCTTAGAAATGAGCACTATGAAAGTTGCACTGGTTCGTCTGTATAGCTCCAACAGTCATAAAATTCCTAGAAGAATTTGAGGCTATTCATTTTTACATAGTCCCAACTCCCAACAATCTTGGGAGAACACAATACGAAAACATCCAGGCCCTCGTTCTCACCTCTTCCTCGTTGATGGGTTTTCTCCAAGAGTGTTTTGTCTCTCTCTCTCTCTCTCTCTCTCTCTCTCTCTCTCTCTCTCTCTCATCGAATGGCACTCCATCCGGTTTTCGGCGAATGATGTTTTCTGACGAGTTCAGCCTCGAGCAGAACTCCACAATCTCTTCTGCAATAACTCCCTTTTCCTCCTTAAGGGCCCCATCCACCATCAGCCACTCTATGCGATTCACTCGCCTCTTTGTGCTAGCAATCCCATGGAAGTATTTTGTATTTTTGTCTCCCTCTTTGAGCCACAAGGCTTCAGACCTCTGCCACCAAAATATTGCCTCCTGGTTTATCATACGGTTGAATTGCTTTTTCAATGATCCCATCTCCTCCACCTCCTCTTGGCTGGCCACCCCCCTTTCCTGGCAATTTCTTGAATTCGGGTTAATAGTCTGGATTTCCTCTCCTCTCCCTCACACCCATTCCCCTGATTCCACTCCTTTAACTTTATTTTTAAATATCTTAGTTTCTTGCCTATTATAAGAGCAGGTTGGTTGAAGTGGAAGCATGCTTCAAGAGTCCTGTGCGACCGTAAAATACCTACCAAGTTGAAGGGAAAGTTTTTTATGACAGCTGTGAGGCCATCCATGCTGTACGGCTCAGAATGTTGGGCCGCCAAGAAGCAGCAAGTGCATAAGATGAGTATAGCGGAGATGCGAATGCTTGGATGGATGTGCGGCCGCACAAGGTTCGATCGAATTAAAAATGAAGACATCCGTAAAAAGGTGGGGGTGAGAAGATGAGAGAGCACCGCTTAAGATGGTTTGGGCATATCCAATGTAGGCCTTTGGATGCTCCAGTGAGAAGAAGTGACTCGTGCCAAGTTGATGGAGTAAAAAGATGTAGGGGCAGACTGAAAACAACATGGGTAGAAACAGTGAGGAAAGACTCAAGGGCTAGGAACATAACTGAGAACATGACCTTTGATAGGAGAGAATGGAAGAAAATGATCCATGTAGACTGTTAACTAACCAACTTCTCCAAAAGCTTAAGCTGTTGGAGAAAGGCGTTATTTATCTTTTATACTTTAACACTCCTCCGCACGTGTGGCCCACTTGGCAAACACGTGGCACATGTGGTCCCACTTTGGGCTCTGATACCATGTTAGCTTACCAACTTCTCCAAAAGCTTAAGTTGTTGGAGAAAGGCGTTATTTATATTTTATACTTTAACATAGACGAACTCAACTAGTGTCAGGATTAGACTTAGTCAATTTGAGCTGGGTAGATCCTTTCACCTTCTTCATGAAAATTTTCTAAAGGATTCATTAGCCGACCCCAACTAGCTTGGGACAAAGGCTTAGTTGAGTTGAGATTAGTTGAGTTTCTTGCCTATTATAACATCCGGCGAAGCTGAGATTGAGACTTCATCCCACCACACACCTCCGCCATCTTGGGAATCTCCAGCCGTGCTAACTCAAAGTGGCATGGTATGTAACCCTAGGACTGCAATCTAAGATCAAGAAGGATAGGACAATGATCAGATATTGTGTTAGGCAAGGCCTTTTTAGATACATTTGGAAATGGCGCCAACCATTGAGGACAAATAAGGAATCTATCAATCCGACTCTGATTGTTGTTTCTCGACCAAGTGAATTGCGCCCTGTTAACCGGCAGATCCATTAGCTCATTTCGACCTATGAAGTCCGCAAAGAGCATCATGTAAGGGTTCGCTCTAGTGTAACATTATCATTCCTCCACCAGTCTAGTAACATTGAAATCGCCCCCTATACACCATGGAAAGCCCCATCTTGCCTTTGTCTTGTTCAGCTCTCTCCAAAGCAAACTTCGATCTGCCCTTATGATTGGCCCGTATACACCCGTGAAGATCCACATGGACTGATCATATATCTTTCTCAACACAACAGACACAGAGAATCTCCCAATGAGATTATCTCTCATTGCAACTACAGTTGAGTCCCAAGCCACTAAGGCTCCCCTGGCATTGTCTGTTGTTGAATTGATAGCCATGAAGTCCCATCGCTTTCAACATTCATAGGTTCCATTTTTGTTTCTTGAATACAGAAAATATTACCCAAGCCTCTTATGTTCCATGCCATGATTTTCATTGGACCTCTTATGTTCCATGCCATAATCTTCATTGGGTACCTATTTGGTATATTTGCTCACCCTGGGACTGACTCCCACCCAATTTACCTCTGTCCCGCCCTCTCACTCTACTATCCTGTAGACTTTCATAGTTGACTGAAGTTTGCAGCCCAACTAACTCATTGATTATCCTTTTTTGAGGCCTCTGATCTCGCATTATCAGCTTGCTCTTGTGACCATCGATCCCTAATTTCAGATAAATGTAACGTTCTGTGCAGTTTCGACTCCAGACCCTCAAATGCTAGCCCCAACGCCCTGCTAGTTGCCATTATATAATTAACCAATATTTCATTAAGATCCCCATCTGGAATCTCCCAATCAATTGGATTAGTATCATCCTCCGATTACTGAATTGTAACCAACTCTCTGCACTCATTCACAGTCTTCCCACCGGTTGCTATTTTTCTTTTACTGCAACACGGTGCTTCCTGACCCAATTCATCACCTTCTTTTGCATATTTCTGATGCTGAATCACTCTCCTGCAAATTTGGCTCATCTTTGGAAGGGTTTGGATCATGGAGTGCTCTTTCCGAGGGAGAAGACTCTTCACCATTGAGTTGAGAACCTGCCCCTGCAACCTGCCAAGCACCACAGATAGGGGAGAAGCAATGAGTTTGATCCAGGAATAAAAGTCGCATACCTTCTATTGAAGACCATTGACCGAGGGAATGTGTATCCTCAGCCTACTCAATTGAATGAGATACCTCCTCTAACCCCTGTAGATTGCCATGATTAGGAACTTTCACTGTGTTTATCTGTTCAAACAGGCTGTAACTCTTCGAATCTGATACTGTTATGTGTGAAGCCTCCTGCCTGAATATATGTTGGAGCTCCACCTCCGCATCTGCTGGAATTCAGGCTTGGATCTGCTCCCTGGAAGGAGCTCACCCTCGAGCTGGTGAGAACGACATGAATTTAGGGACAATTTCCTCTCGGTCCTTGATGGGCAATGGACTAGTTCTTGGCCCCAGGTTGGGCCTGGCCCAGACCTCGACTAGGCGTCGCACAAAGCCTGCTATCCAATCAGAGGCAACCTTCAATAGCAGATGCTACCAAGGAAGTGGGACCCATCTCAGTCGGAAATGTGATTAGCGCTTCAGTCTCTTCTCTAAAACCACTGTTAAAGCACTGTCCTCCAGATGTTGTACCCTGGTCTGGCCTCCTCTCCATACGGCTCCGTACTGGTACATCACTTGTCATGGTAAGAACCGCCACCTGGCTGCAAGGTACACCCATCTGGCCGCCTAAAGCCTTTTGGTTTATTACAGGTAGCCCATTTGTCCAGAGGTCTAAACCACTCGTCTGGTTTGGATTAGGAGAACTTGGGTCTTCCGCCGACCTAATCTGACTTGTTGTAAGACATCGCCCAATGGTAGCTTGCTCTGTTTCGATGCACAATAAGGTTTGAAATTCAAAAGTAACCTCACCAGCTTCCCTTACATCGTACGCCTGCTCCATTGGAGCTGGAATGTGATCTCCGCCTGGAGTCTCCGGGTTTCTTCCTTGGTGAGGGTGTTCCTCTCTTCCCCGCCTCGCTGGAACTCTCGACTCCCGAACCAGAACAAGTTAAGACTGAAGCCACCGCCCGCCCCGGCTAACCCAGCTGCTGTACCACCCGGCGCACTACCCCCACTCCCCCTTTTTCGGCTAGCCTCCACCCAGTACACATCACCATCTAAGATCACTTGGATCGGAAGCTGGTCCAGACCCGCGGCTGCCGATAATATCAGAACCGATCCCTTGTCGTAGCCCAACCCTGCCACGCTAGCATCCGTCAGTAATACCCTGTCGACTATGGCCCCGATCCTTCCAAAGTTACTATCACACCTTGCGTGCGGAGGAACCCCACTTACCTCCCACCAGGTTGCTTGGAGGAGATAGGCGAATTCGATGTACCAATGTGCTATTTCTTCAAGTGGGGACCCCTTGGAGGAAATCCGGTTTATCCTCAACCGCTCCGGATTCGCTTCAGTACCTCTTTGTTTTTCAACTGATAAACATACAGAAACCCTTTGTTTTTTTGTAGCCACCTCTCCGTACCTCCCAGCCTGCTTTTAACTCCTCCCATAAGCCTTTCTTTGTATCTGGGATGGATTAACCTGCCTTGGTTCCCACCTTCCTGCATTACTTGAGGGATTGACCACTTTTAGCCCCCCCTCCTCTTTTCTGTTGATGATCTTGGTCATGCGTCGA
The DNA here is from genome assembly GCF_043159265.1 of Tasmannia lanceolata. Classification (NCBI taxonomy): domain Eukaryota; kingdom Viridiplantae; phylum Streptophyta; class Magnoliopsida; order Canellales; family Winteraceae; genus Tasmannia; species Tasmannia lanceolata. Next base: position 19,933,910 of record NW_027518696.1, on the reverse strand, counting down.
ATGCCCTTCCTGATGGTCTTGAACTTGCCTTGGAAGATTTGTTCTTACCGGATTAAGAGCCCCAGCTTGCTCTAGTCTGTTGTTGAATCCTCCTTGAGGGATATTCTGGTCCTGGGATGACCCGAGTTTTTTACACCAACATTCTAAACGCCTTTTAACATTTACCAGCCAGACCACATCTAGAGCAAACCCAGTCCCCCAATCGACCTCGATCATATCTTCTTCCCCTTCTACCTCAGGCCAACCTCCCATCTTCTCTCATCCCTTGCCGTCTTGTCTTCCCTTGGCCCTTCATGAGCTACAGCATTTCCTCCAGATCCCTCTTGAGCTTCTGCTCCTACCATGCCCTAACAGTCTCTAATAAAATGGATATGAGATGTGCCTTGCGATGATCCTAAAGGAAACAGAAAAACAGAAAGTACCTTGATGTTTGATCTTGTTAAGTCATTATGGATGGTTGTCTTGCTTTATGTGTTTATTTGTGCTTGTTCTAGCATTTTATGAAGTTTTATCTTAAATTTCCGTGATTTCCATAGACTTCCATAAATTTTCCATCATTTCCATGAACTTCTATAATTTCTATGATTTTTTACAAGATTTCCATGGACTTTAGTAAACTTCCATGAAGTACTTCCTCTTTCGTGGAGATTGGAGTTGAACAAGACCGAAATTTGATTCTTGTGAGGGAGATTTTAATTAGTGGTAGGCATCCTACGCCTTCCAAGTTGGATCTATTCTAGGACTGTCATTAGAGGCCCTGGGTATACCCATAAACTAGATATGGAAGCAAGGCCACTGGAATGTCCGGAAAAGCTTAGATAGAAGGATTTCATTGAAAAATGCCTTTGTCTCTCCTGACGTGCATGCCTTCTTTGGCAATTTTTTTAGGCTGAGTAATAATTAGTCATCAACCCCAATTAAGAGATTCAAGCCGTTTATCGGCATCTTAAATATATAGTGAATTTAGATTTCGAGTTGATGGCTCAATCACCTTTAATACAACCTCCAATCCAGCTCCCAATTCTTTGAACTCTGCAATTTGCTGTCCAGTACATCAGGACCCAAACGTAGGAAGTCACAATTGGATGCATGATTACCCTAAACTGCCAATGGACAAATAGGGCTCAACCCAAACAAGAACTTTACATTGGACGGAACAATTGGAGACAGCATCATGATATTATGCTGATTGCCCTATGATTGGGCGAGAGAGCTTCGATACTTGTAGGCCGATTTGTATATTGTAGCCAACATATTTATGAAGGTAAAAGAGTTGAGGCATTGAAAATCCTAGAATTTACAAGAGTATAGATGATGGGGTACAATATCTTATTTACACTCTTTATTTTCCAGGTTTGTTTGCCTTCCCCCCATTCTATGTGCTACTATAATTTAGATAAGGTCACTCCTTAGCATGACTCTCTTTTTCATCTGACATGATATGGAGCGCCCTGTTTATATTGCAATTGAGCATGCTCTTTAGGACATCGATTGTTAGATAACTTGTCAGCTCATGTGTAAATGTTTTTGGACTGATAGGTACAATAACTAAATTTCCTTTAGATAACTTGTCAGCTCATGTGTAAATGTTTTTCGATTGATTGGTACAATAACTAAATTTCCTTTTGTATTCTAAGTAAAGGTTGCTTCCTTTTTCCCATTTCATTGATTTTTTTTTGAATGGCATTTTCCCATTTCATTGATTTTCTGGCTTAATTCTTATTTTTCGCCAAATATTCAGGGTTGTGTATGATTAACTGTATTTAATTTCCAGACCCAGTTTCCTATTCAATATCTAAATTTTCTGCAAGTATCTTGTATTTAAAATTATTATTTTTTTCACAAAATTTTTATCTTTTTAACGATAAATTTTGGGAAATGATTTCAGCGCTCCATTGTTTTGATAAACATGCGCTCCACTTGTTTGTCGTGTAATATTTAAAGGTCTTTAAGAGCTTTTTGAAAACCGTAATATTCCTCTGACAGCCCTTTAAATACTACACGATAAAAATTGGAGCGCCTGTTTATCAAAACATTGGAGTGCAGAAATCATTTCCCTAATTTTTTTTTAATCATTTTATATAATTTTGTAAAATAGAAAACTGAACATTTCTGCTATGTGTATAATGATGAACTCATATTTAACAGGGCACTGTTACTGTATACTATTATGTGGTGTAAAAAAAAGTTAGTTACTTCATTATGAGTTTTTATATGGTGCCCGAGTGCCAAGTCCTGTGAAGGCGGGAACGCCCTTGATATTTGATCCAACAGCAGCCATCTTTTTAAGATGCTGCTGTTGGATCAAATATCAAGTGCAGTACTTTTATCGTACCACCTTCATGGGACTTGATGCTCGGAGACCATATAAATTCTCACTTCATTACCATGGTAATTTATAGTAGTGAGGTATATTATCAAATATATTGCATATTTCATCGAGTTTAGGTCTCATTGAATTATTTATTGAATCGAATTTACCCATTGTTCACTTTCTTTTGTTTAGCTTCAATTTAAAGTATGTCATCCTACATTGTTGTAATGAAGTGCTCATTTGCCTTCCAGTGAGGATCATGTATGACAAAGACTCTGGTCGGTCAAGAGGCTTCGGGTTCGTACATTTTTCAGATGAAAACGATGCTATATGTGCCAGAGATGCCATGGATGGAAAGGTAAGCTGGCAAATTTATAGTTGATGCAGTTGAAAGTTAGAAGTGCAACTTAGGTTGGGTCCGGTTTAGCTTTTGCTGAAAATGAATTGGAGCCCACCCAAGCTCAACTTGATTTCATGGTAAAAGCTCAATCCGAATCCCCAAAAATCGACCCTAGTTGCTACTGTGGTTGAAAGTGCCCAGTTGAAGTTCTGTTCTTTAGCCAGTTGGTTTCCTTTGCAGGCATTGTTAGGTCGACCTTTAAGAATAAGCTTTGCTATGGACAAGGTTCGTGGTGGTCCTCTGGTTGTCCCTCGCCTATTTACCGGAGGAGAGGACACTAATCAGAAATCTTAAACTATTCTTTGGATAGAATCTTCATTTCCTTTACAAAAGTTATGAAAGCATAAAGATGGTTCCTGGAGACACCAACATTTTTTACCAGCAAGAACTTAGGATAGGGAATGTCAAATAATTCTTTCAAACATGCAATGGTGCCTCACCTAGCTGCGATCATCTAGCTTGAAACAGGCGGACCGTCCTAACTAGGCTGCACCTTCAAACATGCTTTCAACTGGAGGTGTTCGGCACCTGATTTCTGATTTCGCCGATGGTGAGCTTCTTCCTAGCTTCTTTTTTACGGTCGACCCAGATTTTTTGTTTCATGGATCCTTCATCTTTTTCTAGATTGTGTAATTGTTATGTTTTTCTATGGCTTCTAAGAGCTTTGTTTCACTTGGTGTACATATTCGGTATCAAAACATGTCAGTGGAATTAGATGTTGGAATAAATTAGTTTTCTAACCTATTAGTGGTTGATTGTCTGTCCACTTATCAGTCCAAAAGCTCAATGTTCCTCGCCTTACTATCCATCTGCTATTTTGGATCCAGTAATCCCACACCTTTAGAATATCCTTCCAATGCCTTGAGGTAGTGGTGCGTATTTGAACCAAGTTTAAATGTTCACCTCTAGTATACATGGATTTCAACGAATTGCTCTGCAATGAATTCCCTTTATGAAGTTGATACAATGCTTTCAATCTAAATACGCTACAGTAGTCATCTAGAGATTTGATACCAAGACGACCTTCATTTAAAGGTTTACAATTTGTATACGAACACAAGAATGAAGAATGAAGAATGAAGAATGAAGATTAACGATATTTCCAAGTCAGACCAGCCACGTCGTGAATGGAGACAAGTGGCTGGTCTGACTTGCGACAGACCAGCTGCGAAATGCCTTTTGCAATTACTTGTCTCCATTCACGAGGTGGCTGGTCTGACTTGCGACAGACCAGCCGCGAAACGCCTTTTGCAATGGACCCTAGCAAATCCCCTATAAAAATAGGCTTAGCTATCATTTCATAATAATATTTTGCTAATAGTATTTTTACTCTCGGATTTTATATTGACACTCACTCTTCTCCTTTTCTCTATGGGCATACTTGTTGCTATTGAACTTGGGGTGCAGCCCTTGATCTAGACATTGTATCCTTGGGGCGAAATTCTGGCAGCCATCTGCATAAGTGGGGAATTAAGTCTTCAAGAGAAAGGCTTGATTCGTTTACCTTGCCTATTTCTCATTTCTGTCCTTCGCTCTCTTTTCTTGTATTTATTACTTTGATTATTTGCATCTCCACCGTTTCATCATTCATCATGCTAATTTGTCCCTGGACTAACACCTACAAGATGAAAGAGTCAATGAGATAGACACAAGATTTACATGGTTCGGAGCAACTCCTACATGCACACTCCATGTACACTTGCACGGCTTCCACTATCTCGATCCTTCTTTAAGACTGGATCAAAAGCTGAGTACAATCTTGCTTCACCTTTCTCACGGGCCGAAGCATTAGGCCTAAGCTTTCAACAAAGCCTGCTTCTCCTTTCTCGAGGTCCGAAACGTTAAGCCCTCTTTTACAATTTCAAGAAGAAAACACAACAAAAACTCCCAAGCCCTCTTGAATGGGCTTTATATTACAATGAATTGTCACAATCTCTTCTAATGATTTCAAACAAAGCCTATGGAGATCTTCTTCAAGAGTAGTAAATGCACAAGTTAGAGCTCTTTGAAGAAGGTAGTTGAAGACTTGAAGAAATTTGAAAATTAGGGCTCAAAGATGAATATTCAAAATGCTCAAAAGGTGTTATATGATGAATTAAATGAGGTATTTAGTGCCCATAGTGAAATATGACCGTTTGGGGGTAATTTGGGCATAAAAAGATAAAAACGGTCAAAAAGTGAACTAGCCGTTAGAGCATAACGGCTCTTTTTGAGACATTTGGTCAATCCCGTCTAAATCACAACACTAGCAAAGCCATTAGCAACCAAGGTTTTAAATTTCGGTTTCGGTCCTCACCAAAACCGAAATTGAAATTTCGAACGAAATCTATCGAAACCAAATAAAGAACTATATTATTCCATAGCAAATTTCAACGAAATCCCTGAAATTTCGCTAATTTCGGCTGAAATTTTGAGATAATATTAAATAATAAATAAAACCAAGATTTTTTCGTGATATACGAAATTTCGATCGAAATTTTGTACCGTTTCGACTGTACTCAATTTCGGTTTCGATCGATATTTAAAACCTTGTTAGCAACATATAATCAATTTGAGTTTGTGGATCATCAAAACATAGATAGAGCTGAACCCTTGGGCCTACATAAACAATTAAAGCTTTTAAAAGGTAAAGGCAGGTTTTGCCTGGCAAGATTGCTGCCTAACATCTTGCAATCTTCTAACCAGGTGACATACTCAATTTGGAATCGCAAACAATACCTACAAAGTTAATCATGGGTCTTAGGCCCTAACCTAGGTGGTGACTTTAGTTTTTTGCTTTTTTTGTGAAGTTCTGATTTTTATCCCAAATTCACAAGAAAAGCAAAATAAATTCAAATTACAACACATAAGAAAAGAGCAAACGCTACAAAAACACACTACCCTCGTGGGTGTGAAGGGACAATCTCCCGACAGGCTCCAAAAATCATAAAAGAAAATCCAATTAATTAAATCGAACTTTGCCGAATTTTTAATGTGTCTGAAACAACAGAACCAAAAAGGACAAAGAAAGAAAAGAAGAGAGATGGAAGAAAATTAGATGGGGAAAATGGAGAAATTAAAATTGACTCGAGGAGAGACAAAGATATGGATACATAACTTCATAGATAATGCGGAAGAATATAAAAGAGAAACGATGGAAAGAACTACCATAAAACGAAAAAAGTAAAAAAACAAAAGAGCTTGGAAGCCACAGAGGATTTGTATGCGACCTTGTCTAGGCTACCGTTTCCTCCATTAAGGTTCTCTCTCCAAGCTCAGCTGATTTATATCCATTAAAGCTTTCTCTCGAAGATCAACTCTAAACAATGGAGGTAAATGAGCAGAAGGGCTTCTAAGGAGAGAGAAAAATAAGAGAAAGATGAGCTTCCCGAAATCCTAGCTTCTTGGAGGGTTATTTAGCTATAGCAGAGGGAGTGTTAGTTGAAATGACCAAAATACCTTCCACTCTCTTCCTAATTGTTTTTGAATTACATCAACAGCAAAAAAAGCCGATCAACTTAACTTGGAAAACATTTATTTGCGGAGATGTTTTATGGACATTTTGTGTTAGTAGCGCTTGGATGTCGGACACAATGTAAGATATCAAGAAGATCTCAATGGTCTATGGGCTCATAGGACGAATCGTGACCATCCACTTTGTCTGTGACTAACACCTATGGTTAGAAATAGTAAGCTAGTGTTTCAGTTCTCAAATATGGAATTTACCTTGTATCAAACAAAAGTCTAACGTGCACTTTGGAGCATGTACGTCGTCCAAGCGCATTATGACGGAAAGGATCTTTTCTTGTTTATTAAATCCCTATGTCGTGCTTACCTAGAGTTTCTACCAAATATAGACGGTATTTAGTTAATGAGGACTGCCCACATCTTGTGCTATTTTATGTAAATTTTGTTGCCCATATCTAGAAAATAACATTTACAAGAATCTGAATCTGTTCACACAGTCCACTAGCTAGGTTAGCTACTAGCAAAAAAAAAAAAAGACGTGGCAAGTAGCAATCATCACTACAACAAAACTAGTTTTACTGGCGTTCTTCACCGCTGGTAAAAGTCTAAAACCCACCAAGATAGGTTTTACCGGCATTCATTAAACCGCCAGTAATGGCTCTGTCCCTAGAAGTCTCAAACTGCGACTATTCTATTTACTTCCGTCGGTATATATCCAATTTTATTTTTCTTAAATAAAAAAATTATCTTTTTTTTTAAAATGAAATAATTTTATCAGCAGTCATTACTCTTGATAAATGTCAATTTTCTTTAGATAAAATATTTTTTAAAATTATATTAAAAAAAAATGAAGGTGCCCTTTATTGCTAGTCAATGGACATGACCTCGTAAAAGGACCTTTTTTTGAAATAAAAAACTATTTTTAATTAATTTCCTAGCTTAATTTGTTTTAGGCATACTTTTTATATTGATACCGGGTTACATTTTGTAATGCACCTGCTCCTGCATAGGGATTTAGGAGTCTCAGTCCGTCCCTGTATTACCCGAAAGGAAGTCTTATTGGACCCCTTCGGGAATTCATTCTTCTTGGCGGCCCCCGCCTCAACCCTATTAGAATCTGAGCCTATTCTGAGGCACCAAACCAGACATGGAATATGAAACCTAAACTCGAGGGATGGTCGATTGAATCATTTATGGGGTGCGCATTCGTCAATCTTTAAGATATACAATCGGTCGGACTAAGAGACCTCATCGATTGACATATTGAACTGAGCCTTCCTTCAAATAAGGACTTGGCCTTGCCTGCCTGCCTGAGACTTGGACTTGGTAGTGAGCCATCTAACACCGGTGAAGAGAGATCGCCGCTATTGGAAATCCCCTCAAATTCTGTTATGTCCAAGCCCGTCCCTCCCCAATCCTCGGTTTATAGAGATGCCTACTCAATTCTAATAGTAAAAAGGGCAGATGTCGGAACATGCTTAGCTTACTTGTCGGTCCAGAAGCCGATGGTTGGGCTAAACCCACCTCAACCACAACATGCTAATCGCCAATTTTCGAATAATGCCCATCCTTATGATAAAAACCTGCAATAAGTGGAGGGCAATCTCGCATAGAAGTAGGTTCTGTTCACCACTGCACCCCTACCAAATCACGATTCAAAGTATATGAAAAGACAGACAAACACAGGGTAGAGGGACTGAAAGCAGATATGGATGGTTTTGCTTTGTCCTGGTATGGATTTGGCAGTCTGCTACTGCGGCCGCTGCCTTCCCTCAAAGTCCATTTCGATTCCAAACCCCTCCTCAAGCATTCCAACCACCTCAAGCGGTCCTAATTCAGCCTACTTTCATCGCAACAACCCCAACCTTCCTTTAATCCAACGACGCCCTCAAGCGGCCCGAATTGGCCTACTGCCCTACTGGATAAGGAGATAAACAAGGCCAGTAGGGCAGTAGGGCCAATTCCCTTTCGAACTATCTTTATTGATCCCAAATTGTTTATTTGCTTTCCTGGGTCCTCACCGAGAAGAGTGGAATTGAAAGATCTTCGTAGCTTGAGTAGCTAAAGGAAGTGAGAACTAACTTGACCATAGGGAGAGGGGTTGCTTTCTTCAATCTTCAATAAGTAATCAAGGATCTTAGGCATCCGGGGACCGGCTTCGAGAGACCATAACATAGCCCCCGTGCTCCTAATGTAGAGTTAGAGCTACTGCTACCGTGGAATCCGCGATCACACATGAGTACCTCGCCTTCCAAAAAAAGCAGCTGCTAATTTCCACTAATGCTAATGGGGACCATCGATCAAGGACTTTGGAGACTTCGATACAAGAGATACGGAAGTTCCTCGAAGTTATATTCATCTTCCCTACTGGCATTTAGTGGAAGCCCCAGAAATGCTTCATTTTGCTTCCTAAGAAAGAGGAATGATGATAAGAACTCTGGGAAGACTTCATCCACTAAAGGATACAGTGCCATCGATAAATAGAAATCCAGCAACATGACAGGGGGAATCCCACTTTCAGAGGACCAGGAATTGGTCACAGTCTGCCAAGTGGGCTTAAAAGCGCCTAAGGATTTTCTGTCATAGTCCTTCATTAAGTTACATAGTTGTTTTAACACCAGGAGTCTCTTTAGGTAGTCTCGTGAAACAAGTTCCACCTCAAGGGGTCCTAAGTTTCAGAAACCTTACCAGTTTTTCCACCTTGTTGAGTCTACGAAGCTTTGCTTCTTGTAGTCGGCCCGTAATGACCTCAACAGAAGCAAAGCAATTCTTGAGATTGTAATTATATATTCCACACTAATCCACCTCCTTTCCTATTCCTAGCAATTGCGTGTTTTTCTAGTCAGAATATGACCTCTCGCCAGCGTGTTATTATGCTAAAGAAGGCTAGCTTACCGCACCGCAGGCGGACGCGCGTTAGCGTTCGTGGTGGTGCTTCAGGGATCTTCTTTGCGTATGTGCTTTTTCCTATTTTGTTTTTTATCTTATTTGTCAGCCGTTCATCGTAAAAAGATGTCCATAAACTTGACTAAAGACAAGGTTATGGACGAAATAACCTTGCCTTTAGTCATTAGGACAAGTAGCTAAAGCTCCCCGGTTGGGGCATTCATGAGATATGGCTGAACCCAAATCCGTGGCAGGTCGTGGAAACATCTTTCTCCTGCTAGAGGTTGCTCAATATCCGTCGAGCCCGCCCGGGCGATCCAGCCATCCATCGGCTGGGTCATCAGGCAGGGACCTCAGTACCTTTCCCTTATACGAAGAAGATCAAGAGGGGCCCGAAGAGTGTAGTCACTAAGGTTTCAGCTGGTCGAGTGACAACATAGCCCCCTTAACGTAGTCGTAGTGTATAGCGTAATAGCCTATGGCCTCCGGTAAACAAGCTAACCAACAATGGAAATGAGAAGAACTTTCTTTAAATAGGATGTAATTACCCACGAGAGTCTTCTAAAACTCTCTACCATCTGATCAGCGCAATCTCCAATAGTAGGCTGAATAGTTGCTGCATGGTGAGCTTAATAAAGCTTCCAATTCCTGCTATGGCCGGCATACGCATGGATAAGGATACTGCTTCAATAATATGAACTAGTAATTTTTTTGAATGACATGTAACCATTGTATATTTTGTTTAAGTTATGTGATTGTTGAAGTAAAAGACCTTAGTGCTTCAATCAACAACACCACTGATAATAAAAGAACAAAACATCTACAATCTACAATGTGAAATAATCTACAAATAAGCCATATGTAAAATGTGGACAAAAATACTAGCGAAAAGGAAGCAAGAACAAACTGCCTATCTTCAACTCTATCTATGAAGAACATTGTTGTATATCTCAAGGTCTAAGCAATCAAGTTCCACATGTGAATTTTTTTTCGATAAAATATTTTTTAAAATTATATTTAAAAAAAAATGAAGGTGCCCTTTATTCCTAGTCAATGGACATGACCTCGTAAAAGGACCTTTTTTTGAAATAAAAAACTATTTTTAATTAATTTCCTAGCTTAATTTGTTTTAGGCATACTTTTTATATTGATACCGGTTTACATTTTGTAATGCACCTGCTCCTGCATAGGGATATAGGAGTCTCAGTCCGTCCCTGTATTGCCCGAAAGGAAGTCTTATTGGACCCCTTCGGGAATTCATTCTTCTTGGCGGCCCCCGCCTCAACCCTATTAGAATCTGAGCCTATTCTGAGGCACCAAACCAGACATGGAATATGAAACCTAAACCCGAGGGATGGTCGATTGAATCATTTATGGGGTGCGCATTCGTCAATCTTTAAGATATACAATAGGTCGGACTAAGAGACCTCGTCGATTGACGTATTGAACCGAGCCTTCCTTCAAATAAGGACTTGGCCGTGCCTCCCTGCCTGAGACTTGGACTTGGTAGTGAGCCATCTAACGTTGGTGAAGAGAGATTGCCGCTATGAGAAACCCCCGCAAATTCTGTTATGTCCAAGCCGTCCCTCCCCAATCCTCGGTTTATAGAGATGCCTACTCAATTCTAATAGTAAAAGGGGCAGATGCCGGAACATGCTTAGCTTACTTGTCGGTCCAGAAGCCGATGGTGGGGCTAAACCCACCTCAACCACAACATGCTAATCGCCACTTTCCGAATAATGCCCCTCCTTATGATAGAAACCCGCAATGAGTGGAGGGCAATCTCTCATAGAAGCAGGTTCTGTTCACCACTGCATCCCTACCGAATCACATTTCAAAGTATATGAAAAGACCCACATACACCGGGTAGAGGGACTGAAAGCAGATATGGATGGTTTTGCTTTGTCCTGGTATGGATTTGGCAGTCTGCTACTGCGGCCGCTGCCTTCCCTCAAAGTCCATTTTGATTCCAAACCCCTCCTCAAGCATTCCAACCACCTCAAGCGGTCCTAATTCAGCCTACTCTCATTGCAACAACCCCAACCTTCCTTTAATCCAGCGACGCCCTCAAGCGGCCCGAATTGTCCTACTGCCCTACTGGATAAGGCGACAGACAAGGCCAGTAGGGCAGTAGGGCCAATTCCCTTTCGAACTATCTTTATTGATCCCAAATTTTTTATTTGCTTTCCCGGGTCCTCACCGAGAAGAGTGGAATTGAAAGATCTTCGTAGCTTGAGTAGCTAAAGGGTGTGAGAACTAACTCGGCCATAGGGAGAGGGGTTGCTTTCTTCAATCTTCAATAAGAAAAGAGACACATGGCAAGTAACAATCATCACTACTAGAAAACTGGGTTTTACGAGTGATCTTGACTGTCGATAAAATTCTCAAAAATCGCCGGGGTAGGTTGTACTACTGTTTAATAAACCCCAGGTATCACCGGCATTTTTCTTTTCTTTCAGTAAAAAACTAAGTTTGCCAGCAGTCCAAATGGACACTATTCAATTTATTTTCGACGGTATATCTTTTTTTCAATAGAATTTTAAAAAAGAATTTTTTACCGGTAGTAATGATCATCGGTAAAGGTAAATTTTTAAAAGAAATAGTTTTTATTTTAAATTAATTTTTCTAAGAGAACGAGGTTCCTCTATCAGAGGTCATGACCACCTATAAAAGACATTTTTTTTTCAAAAACGAAAACTTTTAATTAGTTTCCTAGCATAATTTGTCTTAGATTTATTTTTTTATATTCACACCATTTTACATTTTGCAATGCACTAGTAGCTTCTAACCAATTATAGAATCAATAATGACATAATAATTGTGGTTGTTAGCCCAAGGGTTCCCATTAGTGGCCCTAATCATAGTTTTGATGATAACAAACCCAGATTGATCAAAATAGGTTGCTACTAATGATTTGAGGTTGTTTAGATTGTCCAGACTGTTAGTGGCACAAAGAAGGACGATTCAAATTAAAATAAAACCAAAGAAAATCAATGTCAGGTCCACAACTAACAACCCTGAAAGATGAACCTAGTTGAAGATCAAGCAAGACAAGCCAAGACTCAAGACCATAGAACATGAACCAAGTTGAAGCTCAATCATATTCAAGATGAACAAGAGAGGTGTCAATATAGGAAGATCAATTTCTATAGATGGAGATCTTGCAAATCAACCCAAAGAGATAGACTGAAAGGACAAGCATGAACAAGGAAGTCCAAGCAAGCTCATTCAATCACCAGACCCAAGCGATCATCAATCTTAGGTTGAATGGAGATAAAATTCAAGTGTGGTTTGCAAAGGGCTTTCAAATACTACTTTTAAAGTGCACTTTTACAAAGAAATTTCAAAACCACAACTTAAGCCGTTTTGTTTCTCAAGTTATATCATTTAAAAGGGGATTAAAAAATCTACAAAATTGAGCCAAAACTGGTTTAAAACCTTCCCAAAGCTTAAGTGTGAATCACACAAAAAATGGAAGGAGTTTCAAATGAAAAACAACAAGTTCCAAGAACCAGATCTTAGACTGGACCTCTGGTACATCATCTGGCAGACAACTTAGGTTCTGGTCGCAACCAGATGATGGACCAAACGTCTGGTCTTCCATTTGGTCTACATTCTGTCACGACCAGACGTTTGGTGCGGCAAAAGAAACTAGTCGTTGGGAGTAAGGACTAGTAGTAATTTTTACTTTTCTCGCTTAAAAAAAACCATTTTACCCCCCAACGGTTATATTCTTGTTTGGCCTATATATGTGATTAACAACACCATTTAAACAGTTTCATAACTTAGGAAAATATATTTACATGTAATTTAAGAATCTCCAAGGCTTTTGCAAAAGTTCGTCTTCTTCCCTGCTTTTAAACCTTGCAATCTCTTTAAAGAAGATCTCCATAAGCTTACTTGCAATCTATTCTATGAAGAACCATTCTAGCTTACTTGCCATCAACAATCTTGAAGATCTCCCAAGCTTACTTGCAACTTCACCATTGGAGAAGTTCTCACCAAGCTTATTTGTAAACCCATTTGGAGAAGAACTCATTGTATTGAAGAGGTTTATATGCCTTAGTAGAAGGCATTAACACATTGTATTTTGAAGAAGATAAAAAGTGGTGGAAGGACACCGTTCTTAAATCCTTTGAAGTGTAGAAGCTTGTAAGAAGGGCCCGCATTCGGCCCTCTCAAGGAGGATAACAATAGTGGATTTCCTCAAGGATATTAACTTGAGAAGAGTGAAGCAGGTCTTGGAGTTTTAAGACTGGACAACTATAAATCCTTGTGTGGTATCTCTTCAATTACTCTTTCCTTTCTTCTCATTTCCTTTGTGGTTGTTGCTTCTTTTGTTTTTATTTATCTAACCACTATTAATCAAAGATTAATTAATAAGTGTTAGCAAACTTGTAAAAAGTTGTAAAAGGGACGGTATTCAGTTAATGAGGACTGCCCACATCTATTTGCTATTTTATGTAAATTTTGTTGCCCATATCTAGAAAATAACATTTACAAGAATCTGCTCTCACAATCCACTAGCTAGGTTAGCTACTAGCAAATATAAAAAAATAGACGTGGCAAGTAGCAATCATCACTACAACAAATCTAGTTTTACTGGCGTTCTTCACCGCTGGTAAAGTCTAAAACCCACCAAGATAGGTTTTACAGGCAATCAGTAAACCGCCAATAATGGCTCTGTCCCTAGAAGTCTCAAACTGCGACTATTCTATTCACTTCCGTCGGTATATATCCAATTTTATTTTTCTTAAATAAAAAAATTATATGTTTTTTTTTTAAAATGAAATAATTTTATCGGCAGTCACTACTCCTGATAAATGTCAATTTTTTTTAGAAAAAATCTTTTTTAAAATTATATTGTTTAAAAAAAGAAGGTGCCCTTTATTGGTAGTCAATAGTCATGACCTCGTAAAAAGACAGTTTTTTGAAGTAAAAAACTATTTTTAATTAATTTCCTAGCTTAATTTGTTTTAGGCATACTTTTTGTATTGATACCAGTTTACATTTTGTAATGCACTTGCTCCTGCATCGGGAGTTAGGAGTCTCAGTCCGTCCCTGTATTACTCAAAAGGAAGTCTTATTGGACCCCTTCGGGAATTCATTCTTCTTGGCGGCCCCTCCTCAACCCTAATAGATTCTGAGCCTATTCTGAGGCACCAAACCAGGCATGGAATATGAAACCTAAACCCGAGGGGATGGTCGATTGAATCAATTATGGGGTGCGCATTCATCAATCTTTAAGATATACAATAGGTCGGACTAAGAGACCTCGTGGATTGACGTATGGAACTGAGCCTTCCTTCAAATAAGGACTTGGCCCTGCCTGCCTGCCTGAGACTTAGATTTGGTAGTGAGCCATCTAATGCCGGTGAAGAGAGATCGCCGCTATGAGAAACCCCCGCAAATTATGTTTTGTCCAAGCCCGTCCCTCCCCAATCCTCGTTTTATAGAGATGCCTACACAATTCTAATAGTAAAAGGGGCAGATCCCGGAACTTGCTTAGCTTACTTGTCAGTCAAGAAGCCGATGGTTGGGCTAAACCCACCTCAACCACAACATGCTAATCGCCAATTTCCGAATAATGCCCCTCCTTATGATAGAAACCCGCAATGAGTGGAGGGCAATCTCGCATAGAAGCAGGTTCTTTTCACCATTGCACCCCTACCGAATCACGATTCAAAGTATATGAAAAGACCCACATACACCGGGTAGAGGGACTGAAAGCAGATATGGATGGTTTTGCTTTGTCCTGGTATGGATTTGGCAGTCTGCTACTGCGGCCACTGCCTTCCCTCAAAGTCCATTTTGATTCCAAACCCCTCAAGCATTCCAACCACCTCAAGCGGTCCTAATTCAGCCTACTCTCATCGCAACAACCCCAACCTTCCTTTAATCCAGCGACGCCCTCAAGCGGCCCGAATTGTCCTACTGCCCTACTGGATAAGGCGACAGACAAGGCCAGTAGGGCAGTAGGGCCAATTCCCTTTCGAACTATCTTTATTGATCCCAAATTTTTTATTTGCCTTCCCGGGTCCTCACCGAGAAGAGTGGAATTGAAAGATCTTCGTAGGTTGAGTAGCTAAAGGGTGTGAGAACTAACTCGGCCATAGGGAGAGGGGTTGCTTTCTTCAATCTTCAATAAGTAATCATGGATCTTAGGCATCCGGGGACCGGCTTCGCGAGACCAGAACATAGCCCCTGTGCTCCTAATGTAGAGTTAGAACTACTGCTACCGTGGAATCCGCGATCACACATGAGTACCCTTCCAAAAAAAGCGGCTGCTAATTGGCACTAATGCTAATGGGGACCATCGATCAAGAAGAACTTTGGAGACTTTGAAACAGGAGTTATGGAAGTTCCTCGAAGTTATATTCATCTTCCCTACTGACATTTAGTGGAAGCCCCAGAAATGCTTCATTTTGCTTCCTAAGAAAGAGGAATGATGATAAGAACTCTGGGAAGACTTCATCCACTAAAGGATCTAGTGCCACCGATAAATAGAAATCCGGCAGCACGGCAGGGGGGATCCCACTTTCAGAGGACCAGGAATTGGTCATAATCTGCCAAGAGGGCTTAAAAGCGCCTAAGGATTTTCTGTCATAGTCCTTCATTAAGTGACATAGTTGTTTTAACACCAGGAGTTTCTTTAGCCAGTCCCGTGAAACAAGTCACCCCTAAAGGGGTCCTAAGCTTCAGAAACCTTACCAGTTTTCCACCTTGTCGAGTCTATGAAGCTTTGCTTGTTGTAGTCGGCCCGTAATGCCCTCAACAGAAGCAACGTAATTCTTGAGATTGTTATTATATATTCCTCAGTAATCCGCCTCCTTTCCTTTTCCTAGATATTGCGTGTTTTTCTAGTCAGAATATGACCTCTCGCCATCGTGTTATTATGCTAGAGAAGGCTAGCTTACCGCACCGCAAGCAGACGCGCGGTAGCGTTCGTGGTGGTGCTGCAGGGATCTTCTTTGCGCATGTGCTAGTTCCTGTTTTGTTTTTATCTTATTTGTCAGCCGTTCCTCCTAAAAATAAGTCCATAACCATGACTAAAGGCAAGGTTATGGATGAAATAACCTTGCCTTTAGTCATTAGGGCAAGTAGCTACAGCTCCCCGGTTGGGGCATTCATGAGATACGACTGAACCCAAATCCAAGGCAGGTCATGGAAACATCTTTCTCCAGCTAGAGGGTGCTCAATATCTGCCAAGCCCGCCCGGGCGATCCGACCATCCATCGGCTGGGTCATCAGGCAGGGACCTCCGTACCTTTCCCTTATACGAAGAAGATCAAGAGGGCCTCGAAGAGGAGTAGTCACTAAGGTTTCAGCTGGTCGAGTGATAACTTTGCCCCCTCAACGTAGTCGTAGTGTACACCGTAATAGCCTATGGCATCCGGTAAATAGGCAAACCATCAGTGGAAATGAGAAGAACTTTCTTTAAATAGGATGTAATTACCTGCGAGAGTCTTCTAAAACTCTCTTCCATCGGATCGGCGCAATCTCCAATAGTCGGGTGAATAGTTGCTTCATGGTGAGCTTAATAAAGCTTCCAATTCCTGCTGTGCCCGGCATACGCACGGATAAGGATACTGCTTCAATAATATGAAGTAGTAATTTTTTTGATATGTAAGCATTGTATATTTTGTTTAAGTTATGTGATTGTTGAAGTAAAAGACCTTAGTGCTTCAGTCAACAACATACATTGATAATAAAAGAACGAAACATCCACAATCTACATTGTGAATTAATCTATAAACAAACCATATGCAAAATGTGGACAAAAATACTAGCAAAAAGGAAGCCATAACAAACTGCCTATCTTCAACTCTATCTATGAAGAACATTGTTGTATATCTCAAGGTCTAAGCAATCAAGTTCCACTTGCAACTTACTCTAGATCAGCATAGTCACAAAATATGTGCTGCTACTATAGAATGTAGGTGAATTAGCTCCTAGCTCAGTCATGTTTTAACATTTCAAGATATTCAACTTTTAATACAAGCTTAAAAGGGAGCTTAGTTACGTATTTGGCTACTAACTAACATGATTTTGTGCGACCCAAATGAGGTTGTTTAAACTTGACACTTTTAAGGGCTCAATTTCAGCATGTTTGAATAGCTTTATGCTTTCACGATTTCAAATTACAAAGAGGCTACAATCTTGAAGTAAACTTAATTTACATGTCACCAAAAAGATTTTAAACAATGCATATCTAATGATGTAGGGTAGGTACGTAATCGACACTTTAGTGTTGTAAGGGAATTGGTTCCTGATTGTGAGTGTAACGCCCGACATTGTCGTAGACTGTGGTAACTGAATTCTTCCTCAATATGAGTGCCGAAACTCGCCCAAAGCCTTGGAGTCATGCATTCAAAATTAAGTCATGCTTCAATTAACTGCTTCACTGGTACTTTAATCCCAAATTCAATATCAGGTCATTCAAAGAAAAGGGCAGTGGGGATTGGTTTTATATTCAGCCTGACTAGCTGCTCATTCCAAGTCAAGGAACACAGTTGGGCAAGTTTTCTCTTGCAACAAATTCACACAAGAACATTGAGCTTCTGACTTGTATGATTTTTTCTTGTTTTTGTAAAAAACAGCACTTTTCAAGTAATAGGTCACAAAATTTCCCCTTCCTTTGTCCCAACAGTAAGTTGAGGATTTGGACATTTACGACTTTTTATACAACTGATTTTTCCTACCCATGTCAAATGGAGATGAATGTTTCACCACTATGGCTCTTGGATGCAGTTCTTTATGTGTCTTCTAGGTCTTTGAAATTGGGAATCAATCTAGGCAGAATCTATCAGCTGCCAGATCTCAAATAGCTTGCATTGATCGAATGATCCCAAAACTAAGAAGTCAGGCTTGAAACTTTAGTAGGATTATGGATATGCATGAGGAAATTGTGAATAATGATTTTTATCTCTCCCTTTTGAGGAGTCCGAGCAGTTACCGAAAAATGAGTCTCTTCCTTCCGAGGAGTCCGATCTGCTACTAGAGAAAGAATCTCTTCATTTCGAGGAGTGTGAGTAGTTATCAGAGAACAAAAAAGCTGACATCGAACAAGTCGGTGACAACAAAAACACTAGAAAAAATAGAAGTAGAAGAATTGTAGAAAAGAATGGCGAAAGCTCGAATTATGCTACAAGGCCTCTAGGATCAGAACAAAGGTAAAGAGGTCACCGTTGATTCAGATAAGCAGATGCAATATAAAGAATGGGCATTGAAAAGATTTCCCATGCGCAGGACGGAATACTAAATTACATGCTGAAATGATGGATATCTACAAATCTCAAGGGTTAGTCTACTAAATCATCCCTGAAAAATGTAAGCCAGTGGGTGGGTCATCGGATAACCTACGAAAATGCCATTCTCTTCAAACTCTTAGCGATTTCCATTAGACTGTTCCGATCAAACTTCAACTTTTCCTTCCACCATGGTCATAGATTATCCCATGCCCACCCACTGACTTACCTTTTATGAGGATGTTTCAATGGAGTAATTCTTGAGCGTTTTAGATATCCATCATTTTCAGCATGTATTTTAGTCTTCCGTCCTGCGCTAGGCACATTTCTTTAGGTGCGCATGTTCTTGAGATTGCTTTTGCTTAGCTGAATCGATGGTGACCTCCTTCCCTTTGCTCTGATCCTTGAGGCATTGTAGCAGAAATCGATCTTTTTATATTCTCTTCTCCAATTCTTCTACTTCTAATTCCTCTTCACTGCTTTCACTGTCTTCGACTTGTGAGATGTTGGCTAGTAACTTATAAGCTTGCTTTTTGGGTAACTGCTCAAACTCATCGGAAGGAAGAGAAAGAAAATCAATACTGACATCTAACAATTGGGCGACACAAAAAACAGTAGAACAAATAGAAGTAGAAGAATTGTAGAAGACAATGGAGAAAGCTCGAATTATGTTACAAGGCCTCTAGGATCAGAACAAAGGTAAAGTGGTCACCGTTGATTCTGCTAAGCAGATGCAATATAAAGAAGGGGCGCTGAAAAGATTTCACGGGCGCATGAAGGAATACTAAATTACATGCAGAAAATGATGGATATCTACAAAGCTCAATGGTTAGTCTGGTAAATCATCCCTGAAAAATGTAACCCAGTGGGTGGGCCATCGGATAACCTACGAAAATGCCATTCTGCTCAAACTCTTAGCAATTGCCACTAGACTCTTCCGATCAAACTTCACCTTTTCATTCCACCATGGTCGTAGATTATCCTATGCCCACCCAATGGCTTACCTTTTATGAGGTTGTTTCAGGAGAGTAATTCTCGAGCTTTGTAGATATCCATCATTTTCAGTATGTATTTTAGTAATCCGTCCTGCGCTGGCGACATTTCTTTCGGTGTGCTTGTACTTGAGATTGCTTCTACTAAGCTGAATCGATGGTCACCTCCTTCCCTTTGCTTTGATTCTTGAGGCATTGCAGCAGAAATCGATCTTTCTATATTCTCTTCTCCAATTCTTCTACTTCTAATCCTCTACACTGCTTTCGCTGTCTTCGACTTGTGAGATGTGGCTAGTAACATATGAGCTTGCTTCTCGGGTAAGTGCTCAAACTCCTCGGAAGGAAGAGACAGAAAATCAATATTCACGTTATTCACAATTTCTTCTTGGATTTTAATGGTCTTACAAAAGTTTCATGCCCAAGTTCTCACTTTTGGGTTCTTCGATCTGGTAATCCTTTCTAGCCCCCTCCTGCAAAACAAGAAGAAATTGACTCGGATAAAATATACGATCAATCGAATGAAATTGAGATATCTTTAATAAATAAATTCAGCAACTAAGAAGTTGATATCCCCTAGAGAAATCCATAAATGTATTAAAAAGTTTAGAAATAAATCTCATTCTAGCAATTTTGCATGTATCCAACAAATAAGAATCCATATATAGTAAATGAAGAAATCATCACAGAAGGATGCATACCATGCAGATAGGAAAAAAAGAACCAATTAGGTTAAGAAATTTAATAGTACAAATAGCTTGCATATTAATAGCACAAACATCATGCATATAATAAAGGTGAACATTTTCGTAACACATAGATGCATTAAAAAATGGGAATACATAAAATAAGCCAAGATAGCAAATCGAACATGCAAATAGATCTCATGAAAAAAGTCTCGACATAGATAACCAAATCTCGTTGCAATAACAAATCTTCCGCATGGCCAAACATTATTACTCCCACGAAGAACGCTGGTGTTCCGTAATGTTTGTACCAGCATACTATATAGATTCCGATATCGATTCGATGAAAATGTGCTGTAAAACTGGGTCCAAGAAAAAAGATCATCTTAAAGGAAACATACCCACAGAAAATTGAAAGCTTCAGAATCTATGGTCCGCAAAACAAAAAAGCATCCTAATATTATACTAAGTAAAAAAAACAAAAAGCAAAATCTAGCAGTAGATATTTAAAAGAGGAAAGGACAAATGACGTAGAAAAGTATAAAACACACACACACACACAGTAACAAACACATACATATAAAAATCATAAAATAAAATCCAATAAATTAAATCAAGACTTGATGACTTTTCATCTGACAGAACCAAGAACTAGAAAAAGGACAAAGAATGAGAAAAAAGAGACAAAACCGAAATAGCTTGGAAAATGGGGAAATTAAAATTGACATGAGCAGACAAAGATATGCATATAAGGGCTTCGTAGATCTTTCAGAAGAACAAATAAGATAAATGATGAAAATTTTGTCAGAAAATAAAAAAAGTTAAGAAAAGAGCTTGGAAGCCACAAACGATTTGTATGCGAACTTGTCTAGGCCACAGTTTCCTCCAATAAATCTTTCTCTCCCAGCTCAGCTGATTTATGTCCATTCAAGCTTTCATTCCAAGCTCAGCTCTAAACACTAGAGGTAAAAGAGCAGAAGAGCTTCTAAGGAGAGAGAAAAATAAGAGGAACATGAGCTTCCCGGAAGGTTATTTAACTATAGAAAGGTGAATGATAGTTGAAATTACCAAAATACCCTCCACCCTCAGTGGTGCTCGGATGTAGAGCACAATGTAAGTTGTCGTCCGTAAGATCTCAGTAGTCTATTGGCTCGTTGGCCGAATTATGACCGTCCTCTTTGTCTTCGACTAACGATTGTGATTAGAATTTTGAAGCTAGTGTTTATCTTACCACGTAATGAACTTACCATGTATAAAACAAAAGTCTAACATGCGCTTTGGAGCATGTAAGCCGTCCAAGCGCATTATGATGGATGGGATCTTTCCTTGTTCATTAAATCATACTGTTTGCTTATCTGGCTATTCTACCGAATATAGACCGTCTTTAGTTAATGAGGAGTGCCAATTAATATCCACATCTTTTGATATTTCATGTAAATTTTATTGGGGATTTTGTCGCCCATATTTAGGAAACAAGATATACAAGAATCTGCTCTCACACTCAACTAGCCAGGTTAGCTACAAGCAATTAAAAAAAGAGACACATGGCAAGTAACAATCATCACTACTAGAAAACTGGATTTTACGAGTGATCTTGACTGTCGATAAAATTCTCAAAAATCGCCGGGGTAGGTTGTACTACTGTTTAATAAACCCCAGGTATCACCGGCATTTTTCTTTTCTTTCAGTAAAAAACTAAGTTTGCCAGCAGTCCAAATGGACACTATTCAATTTATTTTCGACGGTATATCTTTTTTTTCAATAGAATTTTAAAAAAGAATTTTTTACCGGTAGTAATGATCATCGGTAAAGGTAATTTTTTAAAAGAAATAGTTTTTATTTTAAATTAATTTTTCTAAGAGAACGAGGTTCCTCTATCAGAGGTCATGACCACCTATAAAAGACATTTTTTTTTCAAAAACGAAAACTTTTAATTAGTTTCCTAGCATAATTTGTCGTAGATTTATTTTTTATATTCACACCATTTTACATTTTGCAATGCACTAGTAGCTTCTAACCAATTATAGAATCAATAATGACATAATAATTGTGATTGTTAGCCCAAGGGTTCCCATTAGTGGCCCTAATCATAGTTTTGATGATAACAAACCCAGATTGATCAAAATAGGTTGCTACTAATGATTTGAGGTTGTTAAGATTGTCCAGACTGTTAGTGGCACAAAGAAGGACGATTCAAATTAAAATAAAACCAAAGAAAATCAATGTCAGGTCCACAACTAACAACCCAGAAAGATGAACCTAGTTGAAGATCAAGCAAGACAAGCCAAGACTCAAGACCATAGAACATGAACCAAGTTGAAGCTCAATCATATTCAAGATGAACAAGAGAGGTGTCAATATAGGAAGATCAATTTCTATAGATGGAGATCTTGCAAATCAACCCAAAGAGATAGACCGAAAGGACAAGCATGAACAAGGAAGTCCAAGCAAGCTCATTCAATCACCAGACCCAAGCGATCATCAATCTTAGGTTGAATGGAGATAAAATTCAAGTGTGGTTTGCAAAGGGCTTTCAAATACTACTTTTAAAGTGCACTTTTACAAAGAAATTTCAAAACCACAACTTAAGCCGTTTTGTTTCTCAAGTTATATCATTTAAAAGGGGATTAAAAAATCTACAAAATTGAGCCAAAACTGGTTTAAAACCTTCCCAAAGCTTAAGTGTGAATCACACAAAAAATGGAAGGAGTTTCAAATGAAAAACAACAAGTTCCAAGAACCAGATCTTAGACTGGACCTCTGGTACATCATCTGGCAGACAACTTAGGTTCTGGTCGCAACCAGATGATGGACCAAACGTCTGGTCTTCCATTTGGTCTACATTCTGTCACGACCAGACGTTTGGTGCGGCAAAAGAAACTAGTCGTTGGGAGTAAGGACTAGTAGTAATTTTTACTTTTCTCGCTTAAAAAAGACCATTTTACCCCCCAACGGTTATATTCTTGTTTGGCCTATATATGTGATTAACAACACCATTTAAACAGTTTCATAACTTAGGAAAATATATTTACATGTAATTTAAGAATCTCCAAGGCTTTTGCAAAAGTTCGTCTTCTTCCCTGCTTTTAAACCTTGCAATCTCTTTAAAGAAGATCTCCATAAGCTTACTTGCAATCTATTCTATGAAGAACCATTCTAGCTTACTTGCCATCAACAATCTTGAAGATCTCCCAAGCTTACTTGCAACTTCACCATTGGAGAAGTTCTCACCAAGCTTATTTGTAAACCCATTTGGAGAAGAACACATTGTATTGAAGAGGTTTAAATGCCTTAGTAGAAGGCATTAACACATTGTATTTTGAAGAAGATAAAAAGTGGTGGAAGGGCACCGTTCTTAAATCCTTTGAAGTGCAGAAGCTTGTAAGAAGGGCCCGCATTCGGCCCTCTCAAGGAGGATAACAATAGTGGATTTCCTCAAGGATATTAACTTGAGAAGAGTGAAGCAGGTCTTGGAGTTTTAAGACTGGACAACTATAAATCCTTGTGTGGTATCTCTTCAATTACTCTTTCCTTTCTTCTCATTTACTTTGTGGTTGTTGCTTCTTTTGTTTTTATTTATCTAACCACTATTAATCAAAGATTAATTAATAAGTGTTAGCAAACTTGTAAAAAGTTGTAAAAGGGACGGTATTCAGTTAATGAGGACTGCCCACATCTATTTGCTATTTTATGTAAATTTTGTTGCCCATATCTAGAAAATAACATTTACAAGAATCTGCTCTCACAATCCACTAGCTAGGTTAGCTACTAGCAAATATAAAAAAATAGACGTGGCAAGTAGCAATCATCACTACAACAAATCTAGTTTTACTGGCGTTCTTCACCGCTGGTAAAGTCTAAAACCCACCAAGATAGGTTTTACAGGCAATCAGTAAACCGCCAATAATGGCTCTGTCCCTAGAAGTCTCAAACTGCGACTATTCTATTCACTTCCGTCGGTATATATCCAATTTTATTTTTCTTAAATAAAAAAATTATATGTTTTTTTTTTGAATGAAATAATTTTATCGGCAGTCACTACTCCTGATAAATGTCAATTTTTTTTAGAAAAAATCTTTTTTAAAATTATATTTTTAAAAAAAAGAAGGTGCCCTTTATTGGTAGTCAATAGTCATGACCTCGTAAAAAGACAGTTTTTTGAAGTAAAAAACTATTTTTAATTAATTTCCTAGCTTAATTTGTTTTAGGCATACTTTTTGTATTGATACCAGTTTACATTTTGTAATGCACTTGCTCCTGCATCGGGAGTTAGGAGTCTCAGTCCGTCCCTGTATTACTCAAAAGGAAGTCTTATTGGACCCCTTCGGGAATTCATTCTTCTTGGCGGCCCCTCCTCAACCCTAATAGATTCTGAGCCTATTCTGAGGCACCAAACCAGACATGGAATATGAAACCTAAACCCGAGGGGATGGTCGATTGAACCAATTATGGGGTGCGCATTCATCAATCTTTAAGATATACAATAGGTCGGACTAAGAGACCTCGTCGATTGACGTATGGAACTGAGCCTTCCTTCAAATAAGGACTTGGCCCTGCCTGCCTGCCTGAGACTTAGATTTGGTAGTGAGCCATCTAATGCCGGTGAAGAGAGATCGCCGCTATGAGAAACCCCCGCAAATTATGTTATGTCCAAACCCGTCCCTCCCCAATCCTCGTTTTATAGAGATGCCTACACAATTCTAATAGTAAAAGGGGCAGATGCCAGAACATGCTTAGCTTACTTGTCAGTCCAGAAGCCGATGGTTGGGCTAAACCCTCCTCAACCACAACATGCTAATCGCCAATTTCCGAATAATGCCCCTCCTTATGATAGAAACCCGCAATGAGTGGAGGGCAATCTCGCATAGAAGCAGGTTCTTTTCACCATTGCACCCCTACCGAATCACGATTCAAAGTATATGAAAAGACCGACATACACCGGGTAGAGGGACTGAAAGCAGATATGGATGGTTTTGCTTTGTCCTGGTATGGATTTGGCAGTCTGCTACTGCGGCCACTACCTTCCCTCAAAGTCCATTTCGATTCCAAACCCCTCCTCAAGCATTCCAACCACCTCAAGCGGTCCTAATTCAGCCTACTTTCAACGCAACAACCCCAACCTTCCTTTAATCCAGCGACGCCCTCAAGCGGCCCGAATTGGCCTACTGCCCTACTGGATAAGGCGACAGACAAGGCCAGTAGGGCAGTAGGGCCAATTCCCTTTCGAACTATCTTTATTGATCCCAAATTGTTTATTTTCTTTCCCGGGTCCTGATCGAGAAGAGTGGAATTGAAAGATCTTCGTAGCTTGAGTAGCTAAAGGAAGTGAGAACTAACTCGACCATAGGGAGAGGGGTTGCTTTCTTCAATCTTCAATAAGTAATCAAGAATCTTAGGCATCCGGGGACCGGCTTCGCGAGACCATATCATAGCCCCTGTGCTCCTAATGAAGAGTTAGAACTACTGCTACCGTGGAATCCATCGATCAGGAAGGACTTTGGAGAGTTCGATACAAGAGATATGGAAGTTCCTCGAGGTTATATTCATCTTCCCTACTGCCATTTAGTGGAAGCGCCAGAAATGCTTCATTTTGCTTCCTAAGAAAGAGGAATGATGATAGGAACTCTGGAAATACTTCATCCACAAAAGGATCCAGTGCCACCGATAAATAGAAATCCAACAACACGGCAGGGGGGATCCCACTTTCAGAGGACAAGGAATTAGTCATAGTCTGCCAAGAGGGCTTAAAAGCGCCTAAGGATTTTCTGTCATCGTCCTTCATTAAGTTACATAGTTGTTTTAACACCAGGAGTCTCTTTAGGCAGTCCCGTGAAACAAGTTTCCCCTCAAGGGGTCTTAAGCTTCAGAAACCTTACCAGTTTTTCCACCTTGTCGAGTCTACGAAGCTTTGCTTCTTGTAGTCGGCCCGTAATGCCCTCAACAGAAGCAAAGCAATTCTTGAGATTGTTATTATATATTCCTCAGTAAGCCGCCTCCTTTCCAATTCCTAGCTATTGTGTGTTTTTCTAGTCAGAATATGACCTCTCGCCAGCGTGTTATTATGCTAAAGAAGGCTAGCTTACCGCACCGCAGGCGGACGCACGGTAGCATTCGTGGTGGTGCTGCAGGGATCTTCTTTGCGCATGTGCTTGTTCCTGTTTTGTTTTTTCATCTTATTTGTCAGCCGTTCATCATAAAAAGATGTCCATAACCCTGACTAAAGGCAAGGTTATGGACGAAATGACCTTGCCTTTAGTCATTAGGATGAGTAGCTAAAGCTCCCCGGTTGGGGCATTCATGAGATACGGCTGAACCCAAATCCGTGGCAGGTCGTGGAAACATCTTTCTCCGGCTAGAGGTTGCTCAATATCTGCCGAGCCCGCCCGGGCAATCCAACCATCCGTTGGCTGGGTCATCAGGCAGGGACCTTCGTACCTTTCCCTTATACGAAGAAGATCAAGAGGAGCCCGAAGAGGAGTAGTCACTAAGGTTTCAGCTGGTCAAGTGACAACATAGCCCCCTTAACGTAGTAGTAGTGTACAACGTAATAGCCTATGGCCTCCGGTAAACAAGGTAACCATCAGTGGAAATGAGAAGAACTTTCTTTAAATAGGATGTAATCTCCCACGAGAGTCTTCTAAAACTCTCTGCCATCTGATCGGCGCAATCTCCAACAGTCGGGTGAATAGTTGCTGCATGGTGAGCTTAATAAAGCTTCCAATTCCTGGTATGGCCGGCATACGCACGGATAAGGATACTGCTTCAATCAACAACATCCGTTGATAATAAGAGAACAAAACACCCAAAATCTACAATGTGAATTAATCTACAAATAAACCATGTCACGCCCCGAACCCAAAATCCAGGGTCCGGCACAAGTGACAGCCGCCGCACGCCCATAGGGTCACCCCCACAAGCATGTAAGGCTTCCTCACAACCAACTATTCTCAATATTCAGATCGATTAGTAAATGCAGAAATTTTAGTCTCAATTAAAGCTCCAATGAAATATATCTATAGCTCCAGAATTATAAATCCAACAATAATTATTCCAAGACAATCACCTTAATAAAATAACAAAAGTTTCTAAATTGGAATAATAAAATAAAGAAATAAATCTCCTAGGCTCCAATCCAAGTGCCTGATCTCAGCAAGTCTACTGCCGCTCCTCTGTATCTGAAAATGGTTAAACCACATAATGAGCTAACAGCCGAGCCGGTTTTCCAAATTCAAGCCAGCTAAAAGAAAAACAAAAATTTTAGTCTATGCAGAAATTGATAAGAAGCAAGAAAATCATTTCTACATAAGCTACATAAGAAAAATACATGTTTTTACAAAAACGGTTCCAACCACTCGGTTATGCAGTTTTCCACTTTGAAAACAATGACAAAGAATATATATTTTCAAACACTTGGTTTTGTATTTTTCCACTTGGAAATCAAATACTTAACAGTCTTCTCTGTGGCCAATTTCCAACTTTATTGGCAAGTAGCGTAACCCAAGGCGAACACTCGTTCGCAGGACTCACAGGTCCTAAAGCGCGCAATGTAATATTATCAATAGCCAGAGGACTCCCTACTGGCCGCCCGAGATCAACCTTACGGGCAAATAAACTCGACCGGTCTACGTGATCACGTCCAGTGTACTCACCCACTGCCAGGTTGGGCACTAGATCCCCACCGGAGATCAACCTTACTGGTGGAATCCATTCCATACCAAGACTGTATACAAATATAGAGAGAAGCAATTTAATATTTGCAATACCATGCCATAAATTTTGTAGACGTTTCAAACCATGGGGGGCTCCCCCATTCAAATCCATTGAAACCATGTCATAAATAGAATGCTTTTCAATAGTGTTTCATGAATTTGAGTTTCCAAAATCATGTTAGTCACAAAGCTCTTTTCTTTCTTTTTTTTGTTTCAATAAGAAAGCATGTTAAGACTAAAGCATTTCATGGATAATGACAATTCAACCATTTAGTATGACATGCTAAAAGATATCAGTGAGAAACCTTTCCAAAACAAGTTCCATATAATGGACTGTAATAAAAGCTTGCAACAAATCTAAGTATATGAAATATACGTAATACACTGACATAGGGTAGGATCACCTACCTTATGCACTATCTCCAGAAATTTCTTTTGCAAGGTCAAGTCCCACGAAGATCTTCCTAGAGCGTAGAGAGATGTGATGTAAAGTAAGAGGCTGAAAGGAAATAAAAACCTAGAGTTATATAGGACTGTTGAGGTGGGAAAAATACACTCATAAATGTTAGTTAAAAGAACTATTTGCAATAGTTTCGCTTTCTGAACTTGTGGCTATGAAAGCAAGGCACATGACCATTAATGGGTTTTCAAAACAAAGGGTAGTTGGTGATGGAGAGAACCTCCAAGAACTGGTTTACTAATACTAATGACAGCCTCAATGGGCATCAACCTAACGACTAGTAGTAGGCTTTGGAGATTAAAACAAATAAAACAAGGGCTGCTGTCAACTAAGAATGTGTTGTTGGCTGATCAAGAAATGAGCAGCCAGTTAGCTTGTGTTAAAGGACATCAAGGTAATGAGATTGGTTGATACAACTAAGAAAATATAGTGGGGCTGCGAGGTTGGTATCAAGGCAAAGAAAAACATAAAACATGATGTAGGATTTTCACTTTTGTAGCAGTGTACTAACCTGGATTACAATGCGAGAAGAGATAGTAGATGTTGCCGTCACTTTGTCCTATTGAAGCTTGAAGAGATGATGAAATTGTTAAAGGAAAGACTCTAATGGCTGGCGACGATTCAGCAATATACTTGTTGAAGTTTTGACTAAAAGCGGCTACTTTTGCAAGTGCTACGAGTTCTAAAAATTCTAAACTTTTGCAAGATGTTTGGTCATTAAAGACAAGGACAACAAGATGGTGGAAAGTGGTTTATTTACCGCGCAGTAATAGCAGTTTGCAGAGGTTCTAGGACTGGTTTTCCATGGTTTCCAGGGCTGATTATAGACTTCGAAAGTGCTGTAGAACTTGGTCTTGTAGGAGAGTTTCAATCATCCCGATGGCCTCAAACACCACCTATATTCCTTCTTTCTAAAGCCCACAAACAACCAACTTTCATGCAATGAAAGGAGGAGAGTGTAGAGAAAAGGTAGTAGCCTAGGAAAGTTCCAAATTCCCATACGTTTTGAGTAGAGTAATAGTCTCAAAATCATTCTTGGTGCTGATATGTAATGTAAGAGTAGTAACCTACCAACTTTAAGCCAAGTAAAAGAAGGAATATGCTAATGGACTAAGTAACTTACCACTCTAGAAGAATGTATAAAAGGAAATTGCTTAAGCCAAAATACACTTGCATCCTAATTGAGGCAAGGAAAAAGGAACTTACTAACAAATAAAAAGCTCATACCATTCTCTCTCCATGAATCACCACACACTACACATGCATTTTAAAACAAGAAAATCTCAGCCGTGGAGGCACTCCTATATATATAGAAGGGATGAATTCTAATCTTCTGTCTTTACTAAAATAGGGATTTCTACTACATAAAAAAATCCATAATAATATACTCATATGGAACGTTCACACATAAATAGAGGTGCTTCCCTTTTTGGTTTGCAAGGTGCCAACTCAATTCAATGCATTAGGTTGGTATAATTCCTAATTAGGCTTAATAATTCAAGAGGCATGGATCGTTTACTTGGCCTCTTACATTCTCAAAATGGTTTGAATTTCTAATGTGGCAAAATTCGGTAGGGTTTCTTTCCTAATTTACCCACCTAGTAACTGATAATGACACCCCATTATATGCAAATACCCATATGCTCAACTATGATAATGACACCCGTTCCAAACAAATAGTTGTAAGCTAAAAATTGATAACGACACCCATTAGAAAACAAATAGCTAATTTGATAAGGACAACTATATACAAAAAAAAATTATTACTTGGAACCGGGTATTAAAAACCATCTGTAAAATGTGGACAAAAATACTAGCAAGAAGGACGCAAGATCAAACTTCCTATCTTCAACTCTATCTATGAAGAACGTTGTTGTATATCACATGGTCTAAGCAATCAAGTTCCACATGCAACTTACTCCAGATCAGCATAGTCACAAAATATGTGCTGCTACTATAGAATGTAGGTGAATTAGCTCCTCAGTCATGTTTTAACATTTCAAGATATTCAACTTTTAATACATGCTTAAAAGGGAGCTTAGTTACGTATTTGGCTACTAACTAACATGATTTTGTGCGACCCAAATGAGGTTGTTTAAACTTGACACTTTTAAGGGCTCAATTTCAGGATGTTTGAATAGCTTTATGCTTTCACCATTTCAAATTACAAATAGGCTACAATCTTGAAGTAAACTTAATTTACAAGTCACCAAAAAGATTTAAAACAATGCATATCCAATGATGTAGGGTAGGTGCGTAATCGACGCTTTAGTGTTGTAAGGGAATTGGTTCCCGGTTGTGAGTGTAAATCCCAACATTGTCGTAGACTGTGGTAACTAAATTCTTCCTCAATATGAGTGCCGAAACTCGCCCAAAGCCTTGGAGTCATGCATTCAAAATTAAGTCATGCTTCAATTAACTGCTTCATAGGTACTTTAATCCCAAATTCAATATCAGGTCATTCAAAGAAATGGGCGGTGGGGAATGGTTTTATATTCAACCTGACTAGCTGCTCATTCCAAGTCAAGGAACACAGTTGGGCAAGTTTTCTCTTGCAACAAATTCACACAAGGAAATTGAGCTTCTGACTTGTATGATTTTTTCTTGTTTTTGTAAAAAACAGCACATTCCAAGTAATAGGTCACAAAATTTCCCCTTCCTTTGTCCCAACAGTAAGTTGAGGATTCGGACATTTACAACTTTCTATACGACTGATTTTTCCTACCCATGTCAAATGGAGATGAATGTTTCACCACTATGGACTATGGCTCTCGGATGCACTTCTTTATGTGTCTTCTAGGTCTTTGAAATTGGGAATCAATCTAGGCAGAATCTATCAGCTGCCAGATCTCAAATAGCTTGCATTGATCGAATGATCCCAAAACTAAGAAGTCAAGCTTGAAACTTTAGTAGGATTATGGATATGCATGAGGAAATTGTGAATAATGATTTTTATCTCTCCCTCTTGAGGAGTCCGAGCAGTTACCGAAAAATGAGTCTCTTCCTTCCGAGGAGTCCGATCTGCTACTAGAGAAAGAATCTCTTCATTTTGAGGAGTGTGAGTAGTTATCGGAGAACGAAAAAGCTGACATCTAACAAGCCGGTGACAACAAAAATAGTAGAAAAATAGAGTATAAGAATTGTAGAAAAGAATGGAGAAAGCTCGAGTTATGCTACATGGCCTCTAGGATCAGAACAAAGGTAAAGAGCTCACCATTGATTTTGATAAGCAGATGCAATATAAAGAACAGGCGTTGAAAAGATTTCCCGTGCGCAAGAAGGAATACTAAATTACATGCTAAAATGATGGATATCTACAAATTTCAAGGGTTAGTCTACTAATTCATCCCTGAAAAATGTAAGCCAGTGGGTGGGTCATCAGATAACCTACAAAAATGCCATTCTATTTGAACTCTTAGGGATTGCCACTAGACTGTTCCGATCAAACTTCAAATTTCCTTCCACCATGGTCATAGATTATCCCATGCCCACCCACTGGCTTACCTTTTATGAGGATGTTTCAGTAGAGTAATTCTTGAGTGTTTTAGATATCCATCATTTTCAGCATGTATTTTAGTATACCGTCCTGCGCTAGGCACATTTCCTAAGGTGCGCATGTTCTTGAGATTGCTTCTGCTTAGCTGAATCGATGGTGACCTCCTTCCCTTTGCTCTGATCCTTGAGGCATTGTGGCAGAAATTGATCTTTTTATATTCTCTTCTCCAATTCTTCTACTTCTAATTCCTCTTCACAGCTTTCACTGTCTTTGACTTGTGAGATGTTGGCTAGTAACATATTAGCTTGCTTCTCGGGTAACTGCTGAAACTCATCGGAAGGAAGAGACAGAAAATCAATATTGAAATCTAACAATTCGGCGACTCCAAAAATAGTAGAACAAATAGAAGTAGAAGAATTGTAGAAGACAATGGAGAAAGCTCGAATTATGCTACAAGGCCGCTAGGATCAGAACAAAGGTAAAGAGGTCACCATTGATTCTGCTAAGCAGATGCAATATAAAGAAGGGGCGCTGAAAAGATTTCACGGGCGCAGGAAGGAATACTAAATTACATGCTGAAAATGATGGATATCTACAAAGCTCAAGGGTGAGTCTACTAAATCATCTCTGAAAAATGTAAGCCAGTGGGTGGGTCATCGGATAACCTACGAAAATGCCATTCTGTTCAAACTCTTAGCAATTGCCTCTAGACTGTTCCGATCAAACTTCACCTTTTCATTCCACCATGGTCG
Organism: Tasmannia lanceolata; assembly: GCF_043159265.1. Lineage (NCBI taxonomy): Eukaryota > Viridiplantae > Streptophyta > Magnoliopsida > Canellales > Winteraceae > Tasmannia > Tasmannia lanceolata. The sequence goes on along the minus strand of NW_027518696.1, from coordinate 19,901,523 downwards.
TAGATTATCCTATGCCCACCCAATGGCTTACCTTTTATGAGGATGTTTCAATAGAGTAATTCTTGAGCTTTGTAGATATTCATCATTTTCAGCATGTATTTTAGTATTCCGTCCTGCGCTGGGGACATTTCTTTCGGTGTGCATGTACTTGAGATTGCTTCTACTAAGTTGAATCGATTGCCACCTCCTTCCCTTTGCTTTGATGCTTGAGGCATTGCAGCAGAAATCGATCTTTCTATATTCTCTTCTCCAATTCTTCTACTTCTAATTCCTCTTCACTGCTTTCGCTGTCTTCGACTTGTGAGATGTTGGCTAGTAACCACATCAGCTTGCTTCTCGGGTAAGTGCTCAAACTCCTTGGAAGGAAGAGACAGAAAATCAATATTCACGTTATTGACAATTTCTTCATGGATTTTAATGATCTTACAAAAGTTTCATGCCCAAGTTCTCACTTTTGGGTTCTTCGATCTGGTAATCCTTTCTAGCCCCCTCCTGCAAAACAAGAAGAAATTGACTCGGATAAAAAACGATCAATCGAATGAAATTGAGATATCTTTCGTAAATAAATTCAGCAACTAAGAAGTTCGTATCCCCTAGAGAAATCCATAAATGTATTAAAAAGTTCAGAAATAAATCTCATTCCAGCACTTTTGCATGTCTCCAATAAATATGAATCCATATATAGTATATGAAGAAATCATCAATGAAGGATGCATACCATGCAGCTAGGAAAAAAAGAACCAATTTGGTTAAGAAATTTAATAGTACAAATAGCTTGCATATTAATAGCACAAACATCATGCATATAATAAAGGTGAACATTTTCGTAACACATAGATGCATTAAAAAATGGGAATACATAAAATAAGCCAAGATAGCAAATCGAACATGCAAATAGATCTCATGAAAAAAATCTCGACAGAGATAACCAAATCTTGTTGCAATAACAAATCTTCCGCATGGCCAAACATTATTACTCCCACGAAGAACGCTGGTGTTCCATAATGTTTGTACCAGCATACTATATAGATTCCGATATCGATTCGATGAAAATGTGCCGTAAAACTGGGTCCAAGAAAAAAGATCACCTTAAAGGAAACATCCTCACACAAAATTGAAAGCTTCAAAATCTAAGGTCCGCAAAACAAAAAAGCATCCAAATATTATACTAAGTAAAAAAACAAAAATGAAATCTAACAGTACACATTTAAAAGACGAAAGAACAAATGACGTAGAAAAGTATAAAAAAACACACACACACACACACACACACACCCACACACACACATATACATATAAAAATCATAAAACAAAATCCAATTAATTAAATCAAGACTTGATGACATTTCATCTGACAGAAACAATACCTAGAAAAAGGACAAAGAAAGAGAAAAAAGAGACAAAAGCGTAATAGTTGGGAAACTGGGGAAATTAAAATTGACATGACCAGACAAAGATATGGATATAAGGGCTTCATAGATCTTTCTGAAGAACATATAAGATAAATGATGAAAGAATTGTCAGAAAATAAAAAAAGTAAAAAACAGAGCTTGGAAGCCACAGAGGATTTATATGCGACCTTGTCTAGGCCACGGTTTCCTCCAATAAATCTTTCTCACCCAGCTCAGCTGATTTATGTTCATTCAGGCTTTCATTCCAAGCTCAGCTCTAAACACTAGAGGTAAAAGAGCAAACGAGCTTCTACGGAGAGAGAAAAATAAGAGGAACATGAGCTTTCCAGAAGGTTATTTAACTATAGAAAGGGGAATGATAGTTGAAATTACCAAAATACCATCCACCCTCAGTGGTGCTCGGATGTAGAGCACAATGTAAGTTGTCGTCCAAAAGATCTCAGTAGTCTATTGGCTCGTTGGCCGAATTATGACCGTCCTCTTTGTCTTCGACTAACGATTGTGATTAGAATTTTGAAGCTAGTGTTTATCTTACCACATAATGAACTTACCATGTATAAAACAAAAGTCTAACATGTGCTTTGGAGCATGTAAGCCGTCCAAGTGCATTATGATGGATGGGATCTTTCCTTGTTCATTAAATCATACTCTTTGCTTCTCTGGCTTTTCTACCAAATATAGACTGTCTTTAGTTAATGAGGACTGCCAATTAATATCCACATCTTTTGATATTTCATGTAAATTTTATTGGGGATTTTATCGCCCATATTTAGGAAACAAGATATACAAGAATCTGCTCTCACACAACTAGCCAGGTTAGCTACAAGCAATTAAAAAAAGAGACACATGGCAAGTAACAATCATCACTACAAGAAAACTGGGTTTTACGAGTGATCTTGACTGTCGATAAAAGTCTCAAAAATCACCGAGGTAGGTTGTACTGCTGTTTAATAAACCCCAGGTATTACCAGCATTTTCCTTTTCTTTCGGTAAGAAACTAAGTTTGCCAGCGGTCCAAATAGACACTATTCAATTTATTTTTGGCGGTATATATTTTTTTTCCATAGAATTTAAAAAAAGAATTTTTTTACCGGTAGTCATGACCATCGGAAAAGGTAATTTTTTAAAAGAAATAGTTTTTTTTTTTAAATTAAATTTCTAAGAAAACAAGGTTCCTCTATCGGAGGTCATGACCACCTATAAAAGACATTTTTTTTTCAAAAATGAAAAATTTTAATTAGTTTCCTAGCATAATTTGTAGTAGCTTTATTTTTTATATTGACACCATTTTACATTTTGCAATGCACTAGTCGCTTCTAACCAATTGTAGAACCGTTAATGACATAATAATTGTGATTGTTAGCCCAAGGGTTCCCATTAGTTGCCCTAATCATAGTTTTGATGATAACAAACCCAGATTGATCAAAATAGGTTTTTACTAATGATTTGAGGTTGTTAAGATTGTCCAGACTGTTAGTGGCACAAAGAAGGACAATTCAAATTAAAATAAAACCAAAGAAAATCAAAGTCAGGTCCACAACTAACAACCCTGAAAGAAGAACCTAGTTGAAGATCAAGCAAGACAAGCCAAGACTCAAGACCATTAAACATGAACCAAGTTGAAGCTCAATCATATTCAAGATGAACAAGAGAAGTGTCAATATAGGAAGATCAATTTCTATAGATGGAGAACTTGCAAATCAACCCAAAGAGATAGACCGAAAGGACAAGCATGAACAAGGAAGTCCAAGCAAGCTCATTCAATCACCAGACCCAAGCGATCATCAATCTTAGGTTGAATGGAGATAAAATTCAAGTGTGGTTTGCAAAGGGTTTTCAAATACTACTTTTAAAGTGCACTTTTACAAAGAAATTTCAAAACCACAACTTAAGCCGTTTTGTTTCTCAAGTTATATCATTTAAAAGGGGATTAAAAAATCTACAAAAATTGAGCCAAAACTGGTTTAAAACCTTCCCAAAGCTTAAGTGTGAATCACACAAAAAATGGGAGGCGTTTCAAATGAAAAACAACAAGTTCCGAGAACCAGATCTTAGATTGGACCTTTGGTACATCATCTGGCAGACAACTTAGGTTCTGGTCGCAACCAGATGATGGACCAGACGTCTGGTCTTCCATTTGCTCTACATTCTATCACGACCAGACGTTTGGTGCAGCAAAAGAAACTAGTCGTTGGGAGTAAGGACTAGTAGTATTTTTAACTTTTCTCGCTTTAAAAAGACCATTTTACCCCCCAACGGTTATATTCTTGTTTGGACTATATATGTGATTAACAACACCATTTAAACAGTCCAGATGATGGACCAAACGTCTGGTCTTCCATTTGGTCTACATTCTGTCACGACCACACGTTTGGTGCGGCAAAAGAAACTAGTCGTTGGGAGTAAGGACTAGTAGTATTTTTTACTTTTCTCGCTTTAAAAAGACCATTTTACCCCCCAACGGTTATATTCTTGTTTGGCCTATATATGTGATTAACAACACCATTTAAACAGTTTCATAACTTAGGAAAATATATTTACATGTAATTTAAGAATTTCCAAGGCTTTTGCAAAAGTTCCTCTTCTTCCTTGCAATCTCTTTAAAGAAGATCTCCATAAGCTTACTTGCAATCTATTCTACGAAGAACCACTAAAGCTTACTTGCCATCAACAATCTTGAAGATCTCCCAAGCTTACTTGCAACTTCACCATTGGAGAAGTTCTCACCAAGCTTATTTGTAAACCCATTTGGAGAAGAACTCATTGTATTGAAGAGGTTTATATGCCTTAGTAGAAGGCCATAACACATTGTATTTTGAAGAAGATAAAAAGTGGTGGAAGGGCACCGTTCTTAAATCCTTTGAAGTGTAAAAGCTTGTAAGAAGGGCCCGCATTCGGCCGTCTCAAGGAGGATAACAATAGTGGATTTCCTCAAGGATTTTAACTTGAGAAGAGTGAAGCAGGTCTTGGAGTTTTAAGACTAGACAACTATAAATCCTAGTGTGGTATCTCTTCAATTACTCTTTCATTTCTCCTCATTTACTTTGTGGCTGTTGTTTCTTTTATTTTTATTTATCTAACCACTATTAATCAAAGATTAATTAATAACTGTTAGCAAATTTGTAAAAAGTTGTAAAAGGGACGGTATTCAGTTAATGGGGACTGCCCACTTCTTTTTGCTATTTTATGTAAATTTTGTTGCCCATATCTAGAAAATAACATTTACAAGAATTTGCTCTCGCAGTCCACTAGCTAGTTTAGCTACTAGCAAATAAAAAAATAGACATGGCAAGTAACAATCATCACTACAACAAATCTAGTTTTACTTGCGTTCTTCACCGCCGGTGAAGTCTAAAACCCACCAAGATAGGTTTTACAGGCGTTCGTTAAACCGCCAGTAATGGCTCTGTCCGTAGAAGTCTCAAACTCCGACTATTCTATTTATTTCCATCGGTATATATCCAATTTTATTTTTCTTAAATAAAAACATTATCTGTTTATTTTTAAAACGAAATAATTTTATCGGCAGTCATTACTCCTAATAAATGTCAATTTTTTTTAGAAAAAATCTTTTTAAAAAAAAAGAAGGTGCCCTTTATTGCTAGTCAATGGTCATGACCTCGTAAAAAGACATTTTTTGAAATAAAAAACTATTTTTAATTAATTTCCTAGCTTTCTGAGCCTATTCTGAGGCACCAAACCAGACATGGAATATGAAACCTAAACCCGAGGGATGGTCGATTGAATCACTTATGGGATGCGCATTCATCAATCTTTAAGATATACAATAGGTCAGACTAACAGACCTCGTCGATTGACGTATTGAACCGAGCCTTACTTCAAATAAGGACTTGGCCCTGCCTGCCGGTCTGAGTCTTGGATTTGGTAGTGAGCCATCTAACGTCGGTGAAGAGAGATCACTGCTATGAGAAACCCCCGCAAATTCTGTTATGTCCAAGCCCATCCCTCCCCAATCCTCGGTTTATAGAGATGCCTACTCAATTCTAATAGTAAAAGGGGCAGATGCCGGAACATGCTTAGTTTATATGTCGGTCCAGAAGCCAATGGTTGGGCTAAACCCACCTCAACCACAACATGCTAATCGCCAATTTCCGAATAATGCCCCTCCATATGATAGAAACCCGCAATGAGTGGAGGGCAATCTCGCATAGAAGCAGGTTCTCTTCACCACTGCACCCCTATCGAATCACGATTCAAAGTATATGAAAAGACCGACATACACCAGGTAGAGGGACTGAAAGTAGATATGGATGGTTTTGCTTTGTCCTGGTATGGATTTGGCAGTCTGCTACTGCAGCCGCTGCCTTCCCTCAAAGTCCATCTCGATTCCAAATCCCTCCTCAAGCATTCCAACCACCTCAAGCGGTCCTAATTCAGCCTACTTTCATCGCAACAACCCCAACCTTCCTTTAATCCAGTGACGCCCTCAAGCGACCCGAATTGGCCTACTGCCCTACTAGATAAGGCGACATACAAGGCCAGTAGGGCAGTAGGGCCAATTCCCTTTCGAACTATCTTTATTGATCCCAAATTGTTTATTTGCTTTCCCGGGTCCTCACCGAGAAGAGTGGAATTGAAAGATCTTCGTAGCTTGAGTAGCTAAAGGAAGTGAGAACTAACTCGACCATAGGGAGAGGGGTTGCTTTCTTCAATCTTCAATAAGTAATCAAGGATCTTAGGCATCCGGGGACCGGCTTCGCTAGACCATAACATAGCCTCTGTGCTCCTAATGTAGAGTTAGAACTACTGCTACCGTGGAATCCGCGATCCCACATGAGTACCTCACCTTCCAAAAAAAGCGGCTGCTAATTGGCACTAATGCTAATGGGGACCATCGATCAAGAAGGACTTTGGAGACTTCGATACAAGAGATATGGAAGTTCCTCGAAGTTATATTCATCTTCCCTACTGACATTTAGTGGAAGCCCCAGAAATGCTTCATTTTGCTACATAAGAAAGAGGAATGATGATAAGAACTCTGGGAAAACTTCATCCACTAGAGGATCCAGTGCCACCGATAAATAGAAATCCAACAACACGGCAGGGGGGATCCCACTTTCAGAGGACCAGGAATTGGTCATAGTCTGCCAAGAGGGCTTAAAAGCACCTAAGGATTTTCTGTCATAGTCCTTCATTAAGTTACATAGTTGTTTTAACACCAGGAGTCTCTTTAGGCAGTCCCGTGAAATAAGTTCCCCCTCAAGGGGTCCTAAGCTTCAGAAACCTTACCAATTTTTCCACCTGGTCGAGTCTACGAAGCTTTGCTTCTTGTAGTCGGCCCGTAATGCCCTCAACAGAAGCAAATCAATTCTTGAGATTGTTATTATATATTCCTCACTAATCCGCCTCCTTTCCTATTCCTAGCTATTGCGTGTTTTTCTAGTCAGAATATGACCTCTCGCTAGCGTGTTATTATGCTAAAGAAGGCTAGCTTACCGCACCCCAGGCGGACGCGCGGTACCGTTCGTGTTGGTGCTTCAGGGATCTTCTTTGCGTATGTGCTTGCTCCTGTTTTGTTTTTTTATCTTATTTGTCAGCCATTCATCATAAAACGATGTCCATAACCCTGACTAAAGGCAAGGTTATGGACGAAATAACCTTGCCTTTAGTCATTAGGGTGAGTAGCTAAAGCTCCCCGGTTGGGGCATCCATGAGTTACGGCTGAACCCAAATTTGTGGCAGGTCATGGAAACATCTCTCTCGGGCTAGAGGTTGCTCAATCTCTGCCGAGCCCGCCCGGGCGATCCGACCATCCATCGGCTGGGTCATCAGGCAAGGACCTCCGTACCTTTCCCTTATACGAAGAAGATCAAGAGGGGCCCGAAGAGGAGTTGTCACTAAGGTTTCAGCTGGTCGAGTGACAACATAGCCCCCTCAACGTAGTAGTAGTGTACAGCGTAATAGCCTATGGTCTCCGGTAAACAAGCTAACCATCAGTGGAAATGAGAAGAACTTTCTTTAAATAGGATGTAATTACCCGCGAGAGTCTTCTAAAATTCTCTACCATCGAATCGGCGCAATCTCCAATTGTCGGGTGAATAGTTGCTACATGGTGAGCTTAGTAAAGCTTCCAATTCCTGCTATGCCCGGCATACGCACGGATAAGGATACTGCTTCAATAATATGAACTAGTAATTTTTTTGAATGATATTTAACCATTGTATATTTTGTTTAAGTTATGTGATTGTTGAAGTAAAAGACCTTAGGGCTTCAATCAACAACATCCATTGATAATAAAAGAACAAAACATCCACAATCTACAATGTGAATTAATCTACAAATAAACCATCTGTAAAATGTGGACAAAAATACTAGCAAAAAGGAAGCAAGAACAAACTGACTATCTTCAACTCTATGTATGAAGAACATTGTTGTATATCTCAAGGTCTAAGCAATCAAGTTCCACATGCAACTTACTCCAGATCAGCATAGTCACAAAATATGTGCTGCTACTATAGAATGTAGGTGAATTAGCTCCTAGCTCAGTCATGTTTTAACATTTCAAGATATTCAACTTTTAATACATGCTTAAAAGGGAGCTTAGTTACGTATTTGGCAACTAACTAACATGATTTTGTGCAACCCAAATGAGGTTGTTTAAACTTGAGACTTTTAAGGGCTCAATTTCATCATGTTTGAATAGCTTTATGCTTTCACAATTTCAAATTACAAATAGGCTACAATCTTGAAGTAAACTTAATTTACAAGTCACCAAAAAGATTTTAAACAATGCATATCTAATGATGTAGGGTAGGTGCGTAATCGACGCTTTAGTGTTGTAAGGGAATTGGTTCCCGGTTGTGAGTGCAAATCCCGACATTGTCGTAGACTGTGGTAACTAAATTCGTCCTCAATATGAGTGCCGAAACTCGCCCAAAGCCTTGGAGTCATGCATTCAAAATTAAGTCATGCTTCAATTAACTGCTTCACCGGTACTTTAATCCCAAATTCAATATCAGGTCATTCAAAGAAATGGGCGGTGGGGAATGGTTTTATATTCAGACTGTGGTAACTGAATTCTTCCTCAATATGAGTGCCGAATATTTAAGTCATGCTTCAATATTCGCGTTATTCACAATTTCTTCATGGATTTTATTGATCTTACAAAAGTTTCATGCCCAAGTTCTCACTTTTGGGTTCTTCGATCTGGTATTCCTTTCTAGCCCCCTCCTGCAAAACAAGAAGAAATTGACTCGGATAAAATACGATCAATTGAATGAAATTGAGATATCTTTCGTAAATAAATTCAGCAACTAAGAAGTTTGTATCCCCTAGAGAAATCCATAAATGTATTAAAAAGTTTAGAAATAAATCTCATTCCAGCACTTTTGCATGTGTCCAATAAATAAGAATCCATATATAGTATATGAAGAAATCATCACAGAAGGATGCATACCATGCAGCTAGGAAAAAAAGAACCAATTTGGTTAAGAAATTTAATAGTACAAATAGCTTGCTTATTAATAGCACAAACATCATGCATATAATAAAGGTGAACATTTTTGTAACACATAGATGCATTAAAAAATGGGAATACATAAAATAAGCCAAGATAGCAAATCGAACATGCAAATAGATCTCATGAAAAAA
>NW_027518696.1:19865000-19890000 GCF_043159265.1 Tasmannia lanceolata | reverse complement strand
AGAGAGGGACCGAAACTGAATGACTAAACCAAGAGGGCGAATGAAGTCGGAAACAAACCTCTCCCTGCTAGAGTGCTTCCGTCCGGAGCAGTGAAGTGACATCCGAAGACGATGGCATTCGGCGATCAACGGACTGCAAAGAAAACAGAGATTGAAAGAGTCCCCTCCCACCACCTGTGAACGACCGTGCGGACTAAGAGCTAAGTTTAGATGGATGACGGAACTAAGAGAATGGACCCTGCCTTGGAAATGGGCCTAGAAATGGAGCTTTCTCAACTCAAAGCGTATGGGGGGATTCCAAACTCGTGATCAACCAACTCTTGACGAAGTATGATGTGCGTCAACCACAGCGGGAGATTCAATTAACCGAGATTCAGAAGCTGAAATTTCACCTCTCCCATCAATAGGTTTAGCCAGAGCATTTATTACACGGCCCAAATAAGCCTCGTTCACTGGTATTTGAGCAATTCTTCTGAGGTGTAAACAGTCGTTGAGGCTGCTGCACGCTAGTATTCGCACCATTATTCCCTTTATTAGGAGGGACGGACTTTCCTTTAGTCTCTGCAGCTACTGCGGCTCGAATTTGCGTATATAGACTTTTTTCTTTCTTGTTCTTCCATTTTGTCATCTCGCTATTCAGTGGAGGCTATCCGAGAAGACTTCACAGCTATTCCTTGTCCATTCTTTCCGTTCCGGTATTTTCCATACCACAACAATTAGGAATAGAGAAGCTATATGAGGCAACTATTCAATCAAATGATATTGAGCATGTTTCCCATCTCTTCTCGAGAAACAAGTGGGGTATTTCTTTACAAAATTGTGCTCAATTTCATATGTGGCAAATTCCGCCAAGATCTCTTCATTAGTTGGGGGAAGAATCAGCACGAATCGGATTTTTTGAGGAAGGTATCGAGAGAGAATTTGATTTGGTTAGACAATGTGTGGTTGGTAAACAAGGATCAGTTATATAGATTCCGGTATCGATTCGATGAAAATGTGCCGTAAAACTGGGTCTAAGAAAAAAGATCACCTTAAAGGAAACATCCTCACATAAAATTGAAAGCTTCAGAATCTAAGGTCCGCAAAACCAAAAAGCATCAAAATATTATACTGAGTAAAAAAAACAAAAAATGAAATCTAGCAGTAGATATTTAAAAGAGGAAAGGACAAATGACGTAGAAAAGCATAAAACACACACACACACATATACATATAAAAATCATAAAATAAAATCCGATTAATTAAATCAAGACTTGATGACTTTTCATCTGACAGAAACAACAACTAGGAAAAGGACAAAGAAAGAGAAAAAAGAGACGAAAGATAAATAGCTGGGAAAATGGGGAAATTAAAATTGACATGAGCAGACAAAGATATGGATATAAGGGCTTCATAGATCTTTCAGAAGAACATATAAGATAAATGATGAAATAATTGTCAGAAAATAAAAAAAGTTAAAAAAAGAGCTTTGAAGCCAAAGAGGATTTATATGCAACCTTGTCTAGGCGACGGTTTCCTCCAATAAATCTTTCTCTCCCAGCTCAGCTGATTTATGTTCATTCAAGCTTTCATTCCAAGCTCAACTCTAAACATTAGAGGTAAAAGAGCAGAAAAGCTTCTAAGGAGAGAGAAAAATAAGAGGAACATGAGCTTCCCGAAAGGTTATTTAATTATAGAAAGGGGAATGATAGTTGAAATTACCAAAATACCCTCCACCCTTAGTGGTGCTCAGATGTAGAGCACAATGTAAGTTGTCGTCCATAAGATCTCAGTAGTCTATTGGCTCGTTGGCCAAATTATGATCGTCCTCTTTGTCTTCGACTAACGATTGTGATTAGAATTTTGAGCTAGTGTTTATCTTACCACGTAATGAAGTTACCATGTATAAAACAAAAGTCTAACATACGCTTTGGAGCATGTAAGCCGTCCAAGCGCATTATGATGGATGGGATCTTTCCTTGTTCATTAAATCATACTCTTTGCTTATCTGGCTTTTCTACCAAATATAGACTGTCTTTAGTTAATGAGGACTGCCAATTAATATCCACATCTTTTGATATTTCATGTAAATTTTATTGGGGATTTTGTCGCCCATATTTAGGAAACAAGATATACAAGAATCTGCTCTCACACTCAACTAGCCAGGTTAGCTACAAGCAATTAAAAAAAGACACACATGGCAAGTAACAATCATCACTACAAGAAAACTGGGTTTTACGAGTGATCTTGACTGTCGATAAAAGTCTCAAAAATCACTGGGGTAGGTTGTACTGCTGTTTAATAAACCCTAGGTATTACCGGCATTTTTCTTTTCTTTCGGTAAAAAACTAAGTTTGCCAGTGGTCCAAATAGACACTATTCAATTTATTTTTGGCGGTATATCTTTTTTTTCAATAGAATTTCAAAAAAGAATTTTTTTTACCAGTAGTCATGACCATCGGTAAAGGTAATTTTTTAAAAGATTGTTTTTTTTAAAATTAATTTTTCTAAGAAAACAAGGTTCCTCTGTCGGAGGTCATGACCACCTATTAAAGACATTTTTTTTTCAAAAACAAATTTTTTTAATTAGTTTCATAGCATAATTTGTAGTAGCTTTATTTTTTATATTGACACCATTTTACATTTTGCAATGCACTAGTAGCTTCTAACCAATTGTAGAATCAATAATGACATAATAATTGCTATTGTTTGCCCAAGGGTTCCCATTAGTGGCCCTAATCATAGTTTTGATGATAACAAGCCCAGATTGATCAAAATAGGTTGTTACTAATGATTTGAGGTTGATAAGATTGTCCAGACTGTTAGTGGCACAAAGAAGGACAATTCAAATTAAAATAAAACCAAAGAAAATCAAAGTCAGGTCCACAACTAACAACCCTGAAAGATGAACCTAGTTGAAGATCAAGCAAGACAAGCCAAGACTCAAGACCATAGAACATGAACCAAGTTGAAGCTCAATCATATTCAAGATGAACAAGAGAATTGTCAATATAGGAAGATCAATTTCTATAGATGGAGCTCTTGCAAATCAACCCAAAGAGATAGACCGAAAGGAGAAGCATGAACAAGGAAGACCAGGCAAGCTCATGCAATCACCAGACCCAAGCGATCATCAATCTTAGGTTGAATGGAGATAAACTTCAAGTGTGGTTTGCAAAGGGTTTTCAAATACTACTTTTAAAGTGCACTTTTACAAAGAAATTTCAAAACCACAACTTAAGCCCTTTTGTTTCTCAAGTTATATCCTTTAAAAGGGGATTAAAAAATCTACAAAAATGAGCCAAAACTGGTTTAAAACCTTCCCAAAGCTTAAGTGTGAATCACACAAAAAATGGGAGGAGTTTCATATGAAAAACAACAAGTTCTGAGAACCAGATCTTAGACCAGACCTCTGGTCCATCATCTGGCAGACAACTTAGGTTCTGGTCGTAACTAGATGATGGACCAAACGTCTGGTCTTCCATTTGGTCTACATTGTGTCACGACCAAACGTTTGGTGCGGCAAAAGGAACTAGTCGTTGGGAGTAAGGACTAGTAGTATTTTTTACTTTTCTCGCTTAAAAAAGACCATTTTACCCCCCAACGGTTATATTCTTGTTTGGCCTATATATGTGATTAACAACACCATTTAAAGAGTTTCATAACTTACGAAAATATATTTACATGTAATTTAAGAATTTCCAAGGCTTTTGCAAAAGTTCCTCTTCTTCCTTGCTTTTAAACCTTGCAATCTCTTTAAAGAAGATCTCCATAAGCTTACTTGCAATCTATTCTATGAAGAACCATTCAAGCTTACTTGCCATCAACAATCTTGAAGATCTCCCAAGCTTACTTGCAACTTCACCATTGGAGAAGTTCTCACCAAGCTTATTTGTAAACCCATTTGGAGAAGAGCTCATTGTATTGAAGAGATTTATATGCCTTAGTAGAAGGCAATAACACATTGTATTTTGAAGAAGATAAAAAGTGGTGGAAGGGCACCATTCTTAAATCCTTTGAAGTGTAAAAGCTTGTAAGAAGGGCCCGCATTCGGCCGTCTCAAGGAGGATAACAATATTGGATTTCCTCAAGGATATTAACTTGAGAAGAGTGAAGTAGGTCTTGAAGTTTTAAGACCGGACAACTATAAATCCTTGTGTGGTATCTCTTCTATTACTCTTTCCTTTCTTCTCATTTACTTTGTGGTTGTTGCTTCTTTTGTTTTTATTTATCTAACCACTATTAATCAAATATTAATTAATAAGTGTTAGCAAACTTTTAAAAAGTAGTACAAGAGTAAAGTTTTCAGTATCCAACCAATTCACCCCCCTCTTGGTTGCCCATACTTTGGGTTCAATTGGTATCAGAGCTTTGTCTCTAGTAATAGCCTTAACTTGTCTAGAGTAAAGATCCTAACAATTGGTAACCTTTTCCCAAAATCTAAAAGGCCAATCTACTATTAGACCTCCATACTTTAACAGAACTAACTATGGGTATCGGAAAGCTAAAATAAAAATCGTTTTAACGTAAGACTATCAAATTTTGAGAGCAATTCAAAATGGTTATATACTACCTTCCACTAATCTAGATGATTGGAGTGAACAAGAACAACAAGCTTCGAATTATAATGCCAAAGCCATGAACTCCCTAATATGTGCCTTGTCACCGGAAGAATTTAATAGAGTAGCAAACTTAACCATAGCCAAAGAAATTTGAGATCTTTTAGAAGTAACACATGAAGGAAATAGTCAAGTAAAAGAATCCAAGATGAACCATTTATTTAGAGAATATGAATTGTTTGAAATACTACCTAATGAAACCATAGCTGATATGTATACTAGATTTTCAAGTACAACCAATGGACTAAAAGGTCTAGAAAAACAATTTTCAAACGAAGAACTTGTATAAAAAATCCTTAGATCTCTACCAAAGAAAACATGGGAATAAGAAACAACGGCTATAATGGAAGCTAAAGACTTAGCTAAAATGTGCATAGAACAACTTGTAGGATCACTCATAACTCATGAAATAATGTTTAAAACAAATAAAACTCAAATTTAAAATAAGCCGTTCAAGAAATTGAGCCGTTGAGGCTTGCGGGGCTTGACTTTTTCAACCCAGTTTTTTTACGGTTTTACCCCCAAACGGTCATATTTCTTCATGGGCTATTTATACCCTATCCTAGACCAACTAAATAACCTTTTGCAAGATTATTTCATATCTTTTAGAGCTTAAACTTGAAAATCCAAGGTTGTTTAAAAAATTCTCATCTATGCTTTGATTTGTGTTTTTACATTCAACAAGAGGCACTCCTTAAGGCTTTTATTTGTTATCATTTAGAGTGATTTGTGAGCTATTCATTGTATTATTTGCCTATTTAGAGGCTTGAGAGAGCTTAAACTTCTTTCATTATTCATTGTACTTGCGAAGAGTAGCTTTTCCCTTTGATGCGGTTTGTTAAGAGGGATCACTACCTTGAAGGCGTTTTGCGAAGAGGGATCACTACCTTGGAGGCGGTTTACGAAGATGAGTGATTTTCCTTTGAGGCGGTTTGCTAAGAGGAGTGATTTCCTTGGAGGCGGTTTTGCGAAGAGGGATTGTTCCTTGGAGGCGGTTTGTATAAAAGGGGGTTTGTCCCTTGAAAGAGTTGATTGTAAAGCTCGGAGATTCGGCGTGCGGAATCTCAAATAGTGAAAGAAAATCCCAAGAAAATACTAAGTACTGGAAGTGGAGTAGGTCCATTTGTGACCGAACCACTATACATGATAACGTCGTCTCCTATCTTCTTCATCCTTCTTCTTGTGGTGATTATTAATATCTAACCTTTCTTTATGTTTACAATTATTTAAACAAGGGTTAGATTTAGAGTTGTGTTGATTTCAAAATCGTAATTGAACTTGTAATTGCTAATTGTTAAAATTGGTTTTAACATTACACTTAATTAGGGCAAAAATTTTAATAACCCAATTCACCCCCCTCTTGTGTTGCCTATTGGGATTTCAATCTCTCTCTAATCCTCACTCGTGCCTTGATCTTGAGTAAACCCTTTTGAGATTGGATTAGGCTATACATGTAATCTTTATTAAGAGAGTTATTTGTGCTACAACTTGTAATCAAGCCTACAAAGAGAATCAACCTTATTCGTTCTTCTTCTTCTATTAATAATTATAACGTGGAAGGGCACAGTAATTACGGAAGGGCACTGTAATTAAATCCTCGGGTGATTTTAAGTAGCCTTGGATCCGAGCGTTGTGTGCACTTCAAATAGTGGATAACCACAAAATGACCTTGAGAAGAGTGGACGTAGGCCTTAGGTTTGAAGGCCGAACCACTTAAAAATCTTGGTGCTCACTTTTGTTTTGGTACACGCCTTTCTCTTTCTCTCTGTCTCTCTCTTGTTAATAATTGATTGCGATATCTTTACTTGAGTGAGATTAGCATATAATCTATCTTGGATATTTATTGATTTGCTAATTTGGTTCCTTCTCTAATTAATCAAGTACTTAAAACTAAAGCTCGGATTTGAACTCAATCTATCACCACCAGTAATACAACTTGATTAATTGGAACATCTAATCTTTGGTGAATTGGCAAAGAATTCCAAAAAGGAAAATAGTTTTTATAAGGCAACCTATTCACCACCCTCTTGGTTGCCAAACCCTTGGAATTCAATTGGTATCAGATCTTGGGTTGTAGATTCATAAAACCGATTTAGACTTGAACATCAATCTTTGGCAACTAAAATGGGATCTAGAATTCCCTCATTTGATGGATTAGATTATGGATCTTGGTCAATCCATGTGAAATTCTACCTTAAGAGTCTAGATAAACAAATGCTAAAGATAATTGAAAATGAGTTTATTTTAAACTCAAAGAACTAGAATGAATACAACAAAAAATTATCTTTACTAAATACAAGAGTCATAATTGCCATTTATTCTGCCATACCATCTAAAATGTATGATAAGATATCCTCATGTAAAAATGCAAAGGAAATATTGAATAAAATTTAAAATCATTACAGTCAAGAAATGTGCTTAATAGGATTAACTGATGAAACTAGTGGAAGCGTGCAAACTTCACATTTGAAGAACTCTTTGATGCCTTCCAAGAATTGCACAAACAACTTGAAGATCAACTAGCCAAAAATATGATTTTGAGAAACTCTCTTGCTAGTCTTGAAAAGGAGTACGATTAGTTAGAAAAAAATCATGAATTTCTCAATACTGAAAATGAAAAGTTTAGTTTTGAAATTGATGAATTAAATGAGAGAATTGAGAAACTTGAATATGAAAACCAACTTCTAAAGGAAGAAGAAAAAAGAATTAAGATTTTCTCATCTCTTGAAATAAGTAACTTGAAAATTGAAATTAAAGAGATGAAAATCAAGAATCAAAATCTTGTGTTGGAAAATCATAAGCTACAAGAAAATACTAATCCATCATAAACATTCTTGTTGTTCATTTTGTTCATCTACCAGTTCTCTATCTTGCTATTATTGTGGTAGAGTTGGACATTACTAGTCTAAATGTAAGTTTAAATTTGTGAAGAATAGTAAGTTTGTTTGGATAAAAAAGAATACATCATATAACACAAACTTTGTGGGACCCAAGATGATTTGGGTACCAAAACCCCCAACTTGATCCATAACTTGAATATTTCAAATTTAGGGGATGTGCTTTAAAGGATAAAATCATTTGGAAATATGTCATTATCGATGCAATGTGCTTATCTATGTTTGAACAACATGTATCTATATGATTGTGCTTAAATGACTACTCTTTTTGAAAAACAAAGTCTTTATGCTTGAACTTAATTGTTATGAGACTTATATATATTGTGCTTAATTGAAGATTAATATAGAGATAGTGTTCTAAGTGTCCACATCTTCACTAAGACCACTATGCACTTAGGCTCTATGATCAAGCATCCACAATAAGAAAGCCACAAACAAAACTAGAATGTGAAGGCCATATGAAACCGTATTTGTGTCTATAAGTCAAGGAACGACATCATTAGCCCATGGGTTGAAGTTGAATCCTTAAGTAAAGATCCTTGAAATTTGAACCCAAATAAGAAAAAAATTAGCATTTGCTATATCCTAGGGAGTTTCTTTGGTTCATCATAACATTCTAGCAAATTGAAAGATAAAGGAATCAAAAAGTTTAAAATTTTGGAGTTAAATGGAAATAAATGGCACAATTGGTAATTTGAGTAAAATTTAGATAAATTTATTTGAATGTGCTATACATGTTGAAACTAAAGATTAAAGTAGAAGAAACATCAAAACTTATCAAAATCCGCAAAATAATGAAAACTTGTCACAAATTAAAGAGTTAGGAAGTAAATAGATATGTCTATGAGAAACTAGAAATCTAACCTTAGACATAAATCTTAAAAGATCTAGGTGCACAAATAAAATTAAATCACTCAATGTATCTAGCAATTATTCAAACCCTTATATATATTGTGGACATAATGATAAAATGCTTGTGACAATAAAATAAGCAAGATGGGTAAAAAAGAAATGGATTCCAAAAACCTTTACTTGATAATTCATAAGATGTAAAGATGGAATTCATTAGCCCAAGGTTCACCCTATAATGAAGATTTTCTAAAATATGCTTGGCTTATTGAATGATCCCTTCTAATCTTACAAGTCTTACACTAGCAAAAGGGATAATTATGAGCACATAAACGAAAATCACTTGAATAGTAAGATGATACATTCAAAGAACTGGAAATCAAGCATTAAGGTAAGGGATATATCAAATTTCATTAATTATCTAAACCCTTCATAATTTGTAAAGGTGCACTAGAAGGAAGAAGATAAACCTAAACTTATTTAGGGTGCATATTAGAAATTGATACATAGAGACTGTGTCGTGCTACTCTTGCTTATGATATACATATCGTCTATGTTGAATACACATAATTGATAAAAAGGGGAAACTTGAATTGGAATCAACTCTAAAATCCCTTTGAACACTGAAAGTTAAAGAGAGGTGATAACAAAACTCTATAAATGGCACTTGAAATTAAAACTCATCTTTGGTTTTTTATGGAATATGTTATTTGTGCTTCATAGGTATACTTTTATAGTGGGCGGAGATGTAAATGTTTGGACAATGAATTTCATCTGTAATGATTTTTTGTGTCCAACATGATAGACTATCTAGGGAAATGTCCGTATAGATTATATCTTGCTCATGGTATCCTGTCACATGAGCCATGGATGTCTCTTAGACATGATGCTCCATGATCCATCATTCTCATGTCTAATTTTTATTAAAAAAATGAGCTTAACTGTCATATTTATGCTATATTATATTTATCACCCTTGCTTGATTAGTATCTGCATGTGTGAGATGTCAAACATAAATATAAAAGCTATTCAATGGGTGCTCATGCCCTCTTTGAGGAAACATTGCCATCACAATAATTAAAACATCTAACCTTGTGGCCTTAGGCCAGCATCTCAAATATGAACATGTATATATGTGATCTCCCTACGTAGTTATGTATGCTATATACTTAAGGGAGTAAAACTTAAAATTAAAAAAAAAATGATATCACATTCAGGGGGAGCATGAGCTAAAAATATATATCTATTGTACTAAAGATGTTTATCATGAAGAGCTGCACAATGGCTATCATTTGTACCATGATAAACCGACACTTAAATAAGTGTCATTGTAGCCTGAGGGTTGAATCCAAAATACTATCTAACAACCTCTTGGGATTATGTATTCAGAAAATCTTTCAGAAGGGGGAGCGTAGAATGTCAAATTCATTTCTGAATTAGAGCTTATCCTATTAACTTAAAAAATGTTTATATCCTATTCAAGATATCTATTGTGCTAAAGATGTTTATCATGAAGAGCTGCACAATGGCTATCATCTGTACCATGATAAACCGACACTTAAATAAGTGTCATTGTAGCCCAAGGGTTGAATCCAAAATACTATCTCACAACCTCTTGGGATTATGTATTCAAAAAATCTTTCAGAAGGGGGAGCGTAGAATGTCAAATTCATTTCTAAATTAGGGCTTATCCTATGAACTTAAAAAATGTTTATATCCTATTTAAGATAAGTACCTATAATTTGAGCTTAATCTGAGTATCTTTTTAGAATCACATTCATAGGAATGAATTGAACTTGAAGATTTTTTTCTATGATTATGCTTATAATGTATATGTCAAAGGACTCTCACACATCCATAATAAGCTTCCTAATAAGGCTTAACTTGCTATTTTTCTAGATCCATGGTCATAGGGTTATACTGTATAGGATTATCTAATCTACCTATAGTTCGGTATGCTTATCGTGTTATGCTTGACTTATTTATACATTCATGATAAGTTATGGGCTTAAACTTCATATCTTTTTATCACTATAAACATAGCATTACACTTACACATCTCCATTCCTATGGTATTGTCTGCTTATCATGCATAATTTCACTTGATTATTTTGTATTCATGATTAGTGATTAAGGTAGAGTTTTTAACTTGAATATCATCTACTCTTGCTTATCATGGTATGCTTAAAACGATAACTCCACATTTATCCTTGATAAGATTCTATGAGGAATTTACTAAAAAAAAAGGGTGCTTATCATGGTATGTTTCAATTTTGTCAACCATTTTCTTCATGATAAGTTCTTTAAGGGAGCTAAACTTGATAAATCATTCTTGATATGTTGTGTATAGGATTGCCTAAGTTGGACCATCACATGATCCTATACCCCTAGAAGCTTAATTAGCTTATCATTCTAGATGTAAATTCATAGGAATAAATCAATATGGTTATCTCGACTCCTATGAATGCTTGTCATGAATATCTCAACTTGTTTATCATATATTCATGATAAGTCTTTTAGTCATGCCATAAAAACACTGACGTTTATACTTATTCATGACAAACTCAAGGGGAGTATTCAATTTGAATATCACCTATTCTTGCTTATCATGATATACTTGAAATGATATCGCTATAGCTTCATGACAAGATTCTTAAGGAATTCAAAAAGGGGGGGGGGGGGGTTGTTAATCATGCTATGCTTTGAATTGATATTGTGCCTTTCATGAAAAGTATAAAATTAACTTTAACATGCTATATCATTTGTGTTGAATGGGTCATAGGGTATATAATGTGCTTATTGATTAGTTTTGTATATTGTGCTATAGCATGCATGGTCCACACAAAAGGGGCAGAATTTGTGAATTGATTAGTTGTCCATGATTGCATATGCATATCATGCTATATATTGTTATTTTAGACATATGCATATGTTGATGGAGAGTGGTAAAATTTTATCTTATGCATATATGTTTCTATAGAGGTTCCACTCACCTCCTAATCAATTTGGTTTATCATCATTAAAAATGGGGTGATTGTAAGCCCAAGGGTTTCCATGGGTTCAACCAATCACCATGTTTTGATGATTAACAAACGCAAATTGAATAGTGTTTTATGGACTACTGAGTTGCCTTGAGTGTTGTGCTATAGCAGGTTATTCACAGGTCAAATCATACTAGCACAAGCACTATAGCATGGCTTATGCTTGAGGATGAACCAAATACAAGTCAAATGAGCTGGAACAAACATGATTCATCATAGGGGTGTGCATTATTCAATTATAACCGAATAACCGAACCGAACCGAATTATTTTGATCGGTTCGGTTCGGTTTCTTCCCATTTTGGTTCGGTTCGGTTTTGGAAAATAATATAATTCGGTTTTCGGTTTTAGGTATTGTTAGTAAGGGAATTAATACGGTTTAACTGAACTAACCGAATTATCACTTAAGTCATTAATTTTGTTAGTTTTTAAATGGAAATGATGACCCCCTTTTTTTTACCTGGGACAACCCCCACACAAAATACTCATTCACTGACTCGTGTATGTGGTTGTGCCGAGGAAAATAGAGTGAAATTTAAATGTAAAAAACCTAAAATTGACTAATCGAGAATTCGAGTCATCGGGAATCAAAAGAGTCTAGGGTTTGAGGAGCAGCTGTTAGATCAAAATATGGAGGGCCTCCAACAACAGCTCACTTTTTGAGGATGGGGTTCAAGTGTTCCTACTGCCCTTCATCATATAAAAACTCTAAAAATTGTAAATATTTGAGGAGCTGTTGTTTGAAGGTTTGTGTATATAAATTGTGTATATTTTAAGTACGGCTAGTGAGGCCATATAAAAACTCTTGACATTGTGTGCAACTGTGCCTAATTCAATTATAACCGAACTAACCGATTAACCGAAATTTTATTTATCTATTATATATACTTTATATATAAAACTCTAGGATTGCGTAGGATTCTTCGGCTACCACAGCGGCGGTCAAAGTAGAAGACCCAACCAACCCTAGCGCCTTACGAGAGGCCGACACCTCCCTCCCCTATCTCCAGTGTGGCTTGAAAGAAAACCACCTTGTTTTTGGCAATGAATGGAGTAGAGTGTCAATGGATCGGCGGCACAGTAGAGTGATTCTGACTGAGACTCCTGCTGACTAGTTTTGGTCCAGGGAAAATTTGGTTTCGGTTTCAGTTAGTGATTTTGACTAACCGAAATTATTTCGGTTAGTAAAATAAGGGCAATTCGGTTCGGTTATAACCGAATAAGCAGCCCTAATTCATCATGTCTTGGAGGTACTACCAAGGAGAAGCTCTATCTCAACCATCTTAAGCATTTGAAGATTCAAAGAAAGATCATTGAAGGCCAAAGTTGAGAATCAACATGCATAAAGGACAAAGGAGCTTGAAGATATTGGACTCATCCACACCTCCATCTATCCCATTAAAGGCAAGGAGAATAGCAATGGTCCTCTTTCAATCCTAATTCTAATGTAATTTTCTCTTGTAGTTCACAAAGGGCCATGCACTCATTCTGGGACACAATATGCACTACAAACTTGACTGACGACTCCAAAACCAAAACCAATCTAAAATCTTTTTGATGAGTTCCCTACTCATGTGAACTTCACATTTTGCTACATATATTGTTGGAAATATTATAGATATATTGATGGATTATCTTTAGTGTAATATGGCTATTCTGATTTTAGGATGGTGGGATATGTAAACCAGAATACTAATTAAAAGAGAGGCATATTGCACTTATTGATTTGAGGATAAAACCCTCTATGTAGATGAAGAATAGAAGGTTGAGTCGTGCCACTTGGTCACTCTCCTTAAGAATCGTATTCGGCCCTTACGGTGCAACCAAGATCTGCGAATAGACGATCATGATAAAACAGCCCACAGGCTCCATTAAACGTGCACTCGCTTATTGGTCCTCTTCAAATGACTTCAGAACTATGCTCAAACACAGTATGGAAGACAAAGTAACAAAGAGCAAAAAACTTATGGAGAATAAGAGAATGATGTATATCTCTTTATGCTTGTGTTTCTATATTTCTTTGCGTTCTGACCGTTGTTGTTCTTCCCTCTTTTATAGAGAACACGCCCCTACAAAAGAGAAAACGTCTCTTTGCAATAGTCACTTCTTGTTTGGAGAAGGCTAACCATAATGGTCACCAAATGGTGTTAAGTGTAAATGACGTTTGATTAGTGTATGTTCAGAAATCAAAACCACAAGATTCATGTATAATAATTACTGAGAACCGTTGGGAAGTAAACAAATAATTTTTTATTTAAACCTGACCTCGGGCTTACGGACCACGACCATGACTCGGCATGGGCATGTGTTTATTTTATTCTTTATAAAATTGGCTCACCCAAACACTTTCAATGCCCCTTGAAAGGCCCAAGCCTTTGTCCCCACACCATCTCTTATAAGGAGGCAAAAGTTTCTTCTGCTTTATAATGCGGGACTAAATGTTTTGCATTGGATTTCAAACACACTCACAACACGGTCTTGGGTTTGAGTTAGAAGGCTACACTAAAAGACAAGGAGTTTTAAAAACAAAAGGGGGGATTCTTTACTTTGAATCTTCCCTCCAAATTTTTGAGTCAAATATTCCAAAATATATTCATTCCACATGCCCTGCGCATTGCATGGGTATTTACTTAATGACTTGGGGTGCAACTCTGATTTTGAGAGTTCGGGTTGAGTTTTTACCATAAAATCAGGTCGGGTCCGGGTTGATTCCAATTCATTTTTAGCAAGAGTAGTTTGGCATGGGAATTTTAGAATATAGGGTTACCTATTAAGGGTGCAACTTGGGTTGGGTTGAGGCCAACCCGACCCGAGGAACCATTTTCTCAACCCAAACCCGACCCGACCCGAGTCTAAGTCGACCCGACCTGAACTCAACCCCGGTTAGGAAACCTGAACCCGGACCCAACCCGAACATACCAACCCGACTCAACTTTTTTCGGGTTGAACCCGACCCGAGTTGAGTTCCCCTCATTATTGTTGGGAAAAAACCATTTCCCGCTTTGATTGAACCTGTGAGAAAACGATTGAACACAAAAATGGAAATATACTAACCACAAAAAATATCAACAAACAACCACAATCAACACAAGAAAATTTTTACGTGGAAAACTCCTTCAACGTGAAGGATAAAAACCACGGGACCTTTCTCGGAGTCCACCTAAATCTCCACTATAATACTTTAGGTACAAAACCTAATTCTCAACATCATCAACGGGATAAACGTCCCCCATTCCAACAACAATGGAATCCACAAATATGAGTGAAGATAGAGCAACAATATCAACTCCAAACAAGAAGAAAAAGATGAAGAAAATGGTGAAGATCTCACCCAAAATTTTCTGTCCGTAAACGACCCAAAAACCTGATTTAGAGAACTCCAAATCATAATTCAACCGTTCAGAATGTAGATCAAGATGTCACGAACCTGCTGTCCAAAAATCAGCTCAATCGGACCACGGATCGACCTCCGATCGTCGGTTTGATCACTGCTGCGCAGAAACCCCTTTTCTTGCGAATTTCCCCTCCTTTTTTTTCTTCTATTTTTGTGTTGTTCTCTCTAGTTGCCAAAGATTAGGGCTACACTTAGATATATGCTTTAGGTATAGAAAGACCATAGTATCCCTCTAGTTAAAACAAATTCCAAATAAGCCCTTATTGGGCTGGACTTAAACCCAACAAATCTCCCCCTCCAGCCCAATGAGGGAGATTCCAACACTGACTCCTCAAGTGAAATCCATGCCGGCCAGATGCCGGCAAAAATCAAACTTCTCTCTCGGAAGTGCCTTTGTCATCATATCTGAACCATTAGCTTCGGTATGTACTTTCTGTAGTTCCAACTCTTTGGACTCTAAGATGTCTCGTATCCAATGATACCTTACATCAATATGTTTCTACCTCGCATGAAAAGTGGAATTTTTTGCGAGGTGGATAGCACTTTGACTATCACAAAGTAGCACATACCTTTCTTGAGTGAGACCAAGTTCCTCTGTAAGCCCTTTCATCCAAAGCAACTCCTTGCAAGCTTCAGTTGCTCCGATGAATTCTGCCTCTGTTGTAGACAAGGCAATACATTTCTGCAATCTTGACTGCCAAGCCACAGCTCCCGCTGCAAAATTGACCAAATAGCCGGAAGTAGATTTTCTGGTGTCAACATCCCATGCCATGTCTGAATCGGTATACCCAACAACAATCGGCTGCTCACTTCCAAATGAAAGTTTCAAACTAGAAGTGCCTCGGAGATATCGTAGGATCCGCTTTACTGCATTCCAATGCTCTCTTCCTGGATTTGAAGTAAACCGACTAACTACTCCAACCGCATGAGCTATGTCTGACCTTGTGCAAACCATTGCATACATCAAACTACCCACGGCGGATGCATAAGGAACTCTTTCCATGTCTTTCACCTCTTTTTCACTCGATGGACAATGTTTCCTACTAAGCTTAAAGTGTGTAGCAAGAGGCGTGCTCACCACTTTAGCTTTATCCATTTAAAACCTTTGAAGCACTTTCTCTATGTACTTCTCTTGAGACAACCACAACCTCTTGGCCTTTCTGTCACGACTGATCCTCATACCAAGAATTTGCTTAGCCGGCCCCAAGTCTTTCATTGAAAACGACTTCCTCAAATCTCGCTTCAACTTTTCAATCCTTGAAGCATTCTGGCCAACTATAAGCATGTCATCCACATAGAGCAGTAAAATGATGAAGTCATTTTCTGAGAACTTCTTCACAAAGATACAATGATCGTAAGTTGTCTTCTTATAGGCTTACTCCCCCATAAAAGACTCAAACTTTTTGTACCATTGTTTCGGCGCTTGCTTCAACCCATATAAGCTCTTCTTTAGCTTGCAAACATAGTTCTCTTTACCTTTCACTTTGAAACCCTCTGGCTGCTCCATGTATATATCTTCCTCCAAATCACCATGAAGGAAAGCGGTCTTCACATCCATTTGCTCAACCTCAAGATCAAGACTAGCTACCAAACCCAAGACAACCCGGATTGAAGACATTTTCACAACGGGCGAGAAGATCTCATCATAGTCAATTCTCTTTTTCTGACTGAAACCCTTAACGACCAGCCTATCTTTGTATCGAGGATGTGAAGAATTCCCATCATCCTTCAACCTATAAATCCATCGATTCTTCAAAGCTCTCTTGTCCTTAGGCAATGTCACAAACTCAAAGGTGAGATTGTCATGCAACGATTTCAACTCATCTTGCATCGTATCAACCCAGTCTTTCTTGTTCACATCCTCCATTGCTTCTTCAAACCTTTCAGGCTCACCTGCATCTGTTAGTAGCACATACTCCTCAGGAGAGTATCTAATGGATGGATGGCGGTCTCTGGTAGACCTCCTCAAAGCAGTAGCTGGTGGAACTGTATGTGCATGCTGTTGAACATCAACAACACCATCTGCTTGAGCATTACTGTCATCTGCACTCTGCTGGTCATTCTGAGTTTGATCCTGAACCTGATATGGAATCTGATCCTGGACATCATACTGAGTATCAACGTCATCCTGACCTTGCAACTGCGTCTGCAACTCGATGGATGGGGCTGAGTCAACATCAACCCACATATCAGAATCTCTTGATACTATCTTCTCCGTCTTCTCAATGTCCATTATGGTTTGATTCTCAATAAAAAAAACATCTCGACTCCTCACAATTTTCTTCTCAACTGGATCGTAATGTCTGTAGCCGAATTCTTCAGAACCATAACCAAGAAAGATGCATTGTCGCATCTTGACGTCCAACTTGGACCTCTCATCCCTCGGAACATGGACAAATACTTTGCAACCAAATACTCTTAGATGGTTATAAGAGACATCCTTGCCAAACCAAACTCTGTCAGGCATATCACCATCTAAAGCAACAGTGGGGGATAAATTAATAACATGTGCCACTGTACTTAAAGCCTCACCCCAAAAGGATTTTGGCAATTTGCCGTCTGAAATCAGGCATCTGACTCTCTCAACCAATGTTCTATTCATTCTTTCTGCTATACCATTCAACTGAGGTGTTTTAGGAGGTGTCTTCTGATGTCGAATACCCTGCTGTCTACAGTACTCATCAAATGGTCCGATGTACTCGCCACCATTGTCTGACCGGATGCATTTCAACTTCTTTCCTGTCTGTCTCTCTACTGAAGTCTGAAACTGCTTGAATACATCCAACACTTGATCCTTCGTCTTTAAGGCATAAACCCAAAGTTTCCTGGAATGATCATCAATGAAGGTAACAAAGTAAGTAGCACCACCAAGTGTTAAAGGTTTTATTGGACCACAAACATCTGAATGTACCAATTCTAATAAATCTGTTTTTCTCGAAGGAGGGTGACTTTGAAATGAAACTCTTCTCTGTTTCCCAGCCAAGCAATGTGCACATTTCTCAAGCATTGCACTCTTCACTCCAGAGAGTAAATTCTTCGTAGCTAATATGCCCAAACCTTTCTCACTCATATGACTCAGTCGCTTGTGCCACAACTCAGTTGCATTCCCATCTTCCACAACATTACATATACCTTGGAAATCTTGGCCTGCAACAGATATGAAGAAGACTCCTTCTTTCCTCTAGCCACAACTAATGAGCCTCTGGTGAGTTTCCACTGTCCATTAGCAAAGGTATTGCAAAACCCTTCATCATCGAGTTTTCTCGTTGAAATCAAATTCAAACGAATATCTGGTACATGTCTGACATTTCTGAGAACCAGTTTTGTTCCATTATTTGCCTCCAAACACACATCTCCCACACCTACAACTTTGGCCAAGCCATCATTGCCCATTTTCAATGTGCCAAAGTTCCCTAGCGTATAAGAAGTAAAGAACTCCTTTGATGTAATATGAAGCGAAGCTCCACTATCAATGATCCAACTCGTCTCATTGCATGCAAAATTAACATTATCATCATAACATACAATGACAAGTTCCTCAGTGGCGGTGGCGACCCGATCATTGTCATTATGATCCTTCTTTTCATTGTTGTCACTATTATTGTTTTTCTCTCTTTTTAGCTGGAAGCAATTTTTCCTAATATGGCCCTTCTTGCCACACTCATAGCACTCTACATTCTTTTTCCATGAACGTGACTTACTTTGGCTCTTGTGTTTACCTTTTGGACCTCTACTTTGACTTCTCCCCTTGCTTTCGGCAACCAAAGCTTCAGAGTGGGACGAAGAACCTTGAGTTTTTCTTCTCATTTCCTCATTTAGAATGCCACTCTTAACAAAGTCCATGGTGACAATATCATCAGGAGCAGAATTACTCAACGACATACGAAATGTCTCCCACGAGTCTGGTAGAGTACTAAGCAACCAAAGCCCTTGTACCTCATCTTCAAATTTAATATTCATGGCTGAAAGTTGATCTATCACTCCTTGAAACTCATTCAAGTGATCGGATATAGATTGTCCATCTCTATATTTCAACCCCATATATTGCTTTATCAAGTACATCTTGTTGTTGCCGGTCTTTCGCGCATACAACGACTCAAGCTTGCTCCACAGAGTCCTGGCATGTGATTCTTTACTGATGTGATTCAAAACATTATCATCTACATATTGTCGAATGAACCCGCACACAACTTTATGCTCAAGAGTCCAATCGGCATCGGTCATGTTGTCAGGTTTTGTATCGCCGAACACCGGTAGATGCCAACGCTTAACATATAGAAGGTCTTCCATATTACCCCTCCAAACATGATAATTTCTTCCATTCAAGCTGATCATTCTATTCAAATTTGTTTCCATCGTTCAATCAAAGTCAATAACAACCTTGCTTTTCTCAAGCAATATCACAAACACCTTGTATGTAAACAACCTGAATGCTCTGATACCACTATGTTGGGAAAAAACCATTTCCCGCTTTGATCGAACCTGTGAGAAAACGATTGAACACAAACAATGGAAATATACTAACCACAAAAAATATCAACAAACAACCACAATCAACACAAGAGAATTTTTACGTGGAAAACTCCTTCAATGTGAAGGATAAAAACCACGGGACCTTTCTCGGAGTTCACCTAAATCTCCACTATAATACTTTAGGTACAAAACCTAATTCTCAACATCATCAATGGGATAAACGTCCCCCATTCCAACAACAATAGAATCCACAAATATGAGTGAAGATAGAGCAACAATATCAACTCCAAACAAGAAGAAAAAGATGAAGAAAATGGTGAAGATCTCACCCAAAATCTGCTGTCCGTAAACGACCCCGAAACCTGATTTAGAGATCTCCAAATCACAATTCAACCGTTCAGAATGTAGATCAAGATGTCACGAACCTGCTGTCCAAAAATCAGCTCAATCGGACCACGGATCGACCTCCGATCGTCGGTTTGATCACTGCTGCGCAGAAACTCCTTTTCCTGCGAATTTCCCCTCCTTTTTTTTCTTCTTTTTTTGTGTTGTTCTCTCTAGTTGCCAAAGATTATGGCTACACTTAGATATATGCTTTAGGTATAGAAAGACCATATTATCCCTCTAGTTAAAACAAATTCCAAATAAGCCCTTATTGGGCTGGACTTAAACCCAACAATTATTACCTATCATGATATGCAATGAGGGCAGAGAGGATACTGAAATCTTGCTCGGCCTCGTGAAAGCACTAAACGAGGCTTAATGGATCAAGATGTTAGATCATACTATTAAGGTGGGATCAACACCGCCATGCATGAACTTTAGTATTGGTCGGCAGTCAATCTCAATTGATCCGATCATGTCCAAGTGGCACACGTACACCAGGCTTACGAGGGCCCAAAACTTGGCTCTTCCCATTTTCCCTCAAACATATTACCACGTGTAGATGCTATTTTTGTAAAAATGGAAAAGTCAACTATATATTTCCATTATAGACAAAGCCTGCAAATATCATCAAATACAATGAAGGAAAAAAAGCCAACTATATTGCCATAATAATAGACATATACGTGACAAAGCCTGCAAATGATCTTATCAAAAACTCAAAATCTATAGTCACATTTTTCATGCAATGAAATCGTAACGTAATACATTCATGACCATTAGAGAGAAAATCGTGGCAAAAGATATATACAATCTGTTAATATCAACAGGACCCAAATCCTTCTCTCCTCTTCCTATATATAAACAAAGTCAATTCAAAGCCAGCCAAAGAAAAAGAATAAAAAAGGAAAAAAAAAATTTAAGGGCAGTGCTGAGAGAGAGAGAGAGAGAGAGATGGGGGTTGATTTAAGATAGTTGGAGGTCGATTTATCATTGCCCAAAATTAACTATATTTTCATAATAGACATATCCTGCAATTATCAGCAATCCAAATCCTTCTATCCTCTCCCTATATATATCTACACAAATCCAAGTCATTGTACAAAAAGAAGAAGAGAGAGAGATGGGAGTTTTGAGTATTCGTAGCTTGGTTGTGGCCATTTTGGTGAGTGGGATCCTTATTTCCCTTGGAAATGGAGTTTTGGGGCAAGGATTGATGTGGGGGCCCTGGTAGCAAAATGCGGGAAGTTCGTTCAGATCCCTGGCCCACCAACCACTCCTTCTCCACAGTGTTGTGCTCAAGTAAAGAAGACCGACTTCCAGTGCGCTTGTAAGTTCATAACCAAAGAAGTGGAGAAGGTCGTTAGCATGCCCAAAGTCGTTGGGGTCACCAAATCTTGTCGCCGCCCACTTGCCTCTAGTACCCAATGCGGAAGTAAGAAACCTAACCCCTAACCATTTCCATGGTTTTAAATTTCGACCGAAACCTAAATCCACTATACCTGATACATTACAAGATTTTGCCAAAATGGGTGAAATCTAAAAAAATTTAACTCAAAAATCTGATTTTTTTAATAATATATAGTATTAGTCTGAAATTACCAAAATTTCGGCTGAAATTTGGTAATAAATAATATATTGTTTTTTAATGGTAAAAGGATTTTGGCCGAAATTTTGGTTTCGGTGAGGGCCGAAAGGCATACCGTAACTGAAATTTAAAACCATGACCATAACACTAGCTTCGATCTCTCCTCTCTCCCTCTCTCTCAGTGTATATTTAGGGATGTCAATGGACCCAAAGGATCTGACTGTTAATGGACAGGATTTGGGCACCGTTGTTGGATCCGGTTGTGTATCCATTGGATTAATATCCATTGCATTCCAAGTTTTTGATAACCATTGAAAATTGTTTCTAGCAATTTTCTTGTCATCAAATATATAGTAAATCGAAAATTCTTTTTCCACTATGATATCTCATTTCTACTCGAGTGTTACATATTTGTTAACATTTTCTATTTTCTTGATAATGTGTATTTTCAGGTTATAAGGTTCCAAAGGCATGATTTTGGGCGCGAAGTAGGAATAAATGCAGCTCTGTTTTGGTAGTGATTAAAGATGGATGATCGGAAGTTCATTTGTTGTTTGGCTGCAAATGGTTCATTAGTTGTTTGGCTGCAAATGGTGTCTTTCCTTTGTCATTTGTTTTTTCCATCTAAAGTTTTTATTGGAAAACTGTTTCCATTAAAAATTTTAACTGGAATTCTTCCTACGGTGGACTTGTTTTACACCTCACTCATTTTTACACCTCATGCATATCATGAAAGGGGCCAGCATTTTACAACACAAGTTTGATAAGGTGAGGCCCATCATTTTACACCAATGAATAGCATAGATGGTGCCTACCATTTTACACCTCATATTTTCAAACGATTGTGCCCACTCCATATGCATATGCTGGGCCAATGATCTCCACTAAATCCATACGTAGGGTGGGGCATTTTACAACGTGTTTTGTGTCCCCCCAGGCCCCAACTGAGGACTAAGGCTACACACGTGACAGTGCTGCACACTAGTAAGGTACAACCTTCCAAGCATGCAAGGCCTTTTCTCCTACCAACATTTCATATGATATGAATAAGTCATTAGTAATAATAAGTTCATTCCATCTTCAAATTAGTGCATAATGTAATCTAGAGTCACTAATAATGGTTTAAAATCTAAAATATCAAATAATTCATGTCTCACACAAGGAAGCAGGATTTTTTTCTGGGAGTGGGGAACCTTGATTCTCCTGTTCTCGAATCCGAAACAGGAATCTTCTTGAATCCCCAAAAACTGGGAATTCCTGTTTGGATTCGCCGGAAACGCGATTCTCACTTTTGGGAACCGCCGTTTAATGTTATGCGAAACGTGATTTTCCCGCAATTCACTGGCAATTCCTCGGAGATTCCTTGGCGATTCCTAACTCCTCAATAATTCCCGGTGATACCCCCAATGATTTCCAACGATTCCCGGCGACTCCCGTACAACTCTCCGACGACTTCACGATTCCCGCTTCCAACCATTCCGAAAGTCTTCGATTCCTGCTTTCGATTCCTGTTTCAATTCCCACTTTCGATTCCCGCTCTGGCAACCTTGGTCTCACATCCCTACGCCTTCCCATTACAGGATTCAAATAGACAAGTACTCACATAACTCAAGTAAAGAAATCTTAATAATAAGATCCCTAAGCTCAAAGTCTAAGCCGAGCTTCCCTTCAAGTCATGCGATACCATACGAATTAATCCTCGAGATCTGTAAAAAAATAAGGGTAATAACTGTGTGAGCTTAACGCTTAACAAGTGTCAAGCCCAAGGGCGGAGCTAGGAATTTCCTT
Organism: Tasmannia lanceolata; assembly: GCF_043159265.1. Classification (NCBI taxonomy): domain Eukaryota; kingdom Viridiplantae; phylum Streptophyta; class Magnoliopsida; order Canellales; family Winteraceae; genus Tasmannia; species Tasmannia lanceolata. The sequence continues at coordinate 19,866,989 of NW_027518696.1, read as the reverse complement.
CAAAGGGGGCAAACAATGGTTGTTATACGACATTTTTTTTTAATAGCAACGGTTGTTATACATTAATCAGTAGATTTTTATAAATAAAAAAAAAACCTTGAAGATCACACACATTGTTTCTCTAAATTGAGATGCAAAAATCTAGAAAGGATACTACTTATCCAAAACAGTTGGTCTAGTTATAAATGCACTTAGAATTGCAAAATTAGTTCAAGATATAGTCAGTCTAATCGTATCAGAATTTAGGCTTAATGATAATTATTTTTAAAACCTAAGAGTAGGAGGTTACCTTTTGATTCAGTGAAATAAAATACTACTCATCAGTCGTCAAAGTTCATGAATATGAAATTTCCAGTCTTACTTTTTAACTGTAAATGAATGGAATGGTAAGCATGAAACCTATGACTATTCATTGTGGCTTATGTGAGTTTTTATTAATTTTCTATGGAATGGTAAGCATGAAACCTATAACTTAGTCGTCAAAGTTACTCTTGTGGCTTATGTGAGTTTTTATTAATTTTCTAGAGATGATTTGACTCACATGTTTTCTCCTTTGAGGCTTTACTTCTAAACTTACTTTAGGGTGGGAACTCCCCCCCCCCCCCCCCTCGCACCTTAGTTTTGCAAAATTTCAGTTTTCTTGCAAGTATTTTACATAAAATTATTTTCTGTAAATTGTTTTGTTTAAGTTACATTTTTGCTATTTTAAAGTACTGAAAATTTGAGTTTTGGATGAAGTTTTGCGAAGTTTCTTTAATCATTAAAATTTCTCAAATAGATGTTTTAGGTTTGTCATTATGGGTCCCACCTTTGATTGACCTAAACCATCCATTTCATATGTCATGCTTTGGATCCCTTACCTAACAAAAATTAAGTCAAATGATATAATATCAAATTTTTATAATGAAATATGGACTTTTAGAAACAACCTATAGACAAAATAACAAATTAAGGACATTAAGATTGCATGATTCACATGGGCTGTTTGGATATATGGATTTTATAATCCAGGATTGTTAAAACCTGGATTTTAAGCCAAAACTTGATTTTACAATCCTGAAAATGTACTATCCAGGTTTAGCATATATAATTCAGATTTTAGCCTTGATTTTACAATCTTAGATCATAAGATACTTGTAACCAAAGGGAGAAAAAGAAAGATCCAAAACAAAGATTATAAATCATAATAGAACAAAAGTGTATCAGGAAAAAGCGAAGGAAAAGGAAGAAGAAGATCGAAATGGGTTTGCCTAAAAAATGATGGAGTAGTTCTGTCCGTTTCCATCAATCGACTAACTGTGATACCTGGAATGAAATGCACAAGCCTCTCCTAATCCGTCAAGATCTTTCAGATCGTTTTGAGGTTGAGATAGAGATTGGGAGAGGGTGGGAGAGAGCATACTGCTACGGGGAGACCTGTTTTGCAAATTTTAGAAGATACCTAGTAAGGGCATTGCCCCTATAAAACAAAATGGAAAACTTAACGGAGGCACAAGGGCAGTTTTGGAAATTGAACTTACTAGCCAAGATATTATATATATATATATATATATATATATATATATATATATATATATATATATATATATATATATATATATATAGAGAGAGAGAGAGAGAGAGAGAGAGAGAGAGAGAGAGGAAAGTGTTTCTAGTCCGGCCGACTAGAGATCATTCTCTAGTCCACCACCCAAAAACACATGGGTCCCACATATTTTGTGGTGATCTATAAAGCATTCATCTGATAGGCCTCATCATAGATAGGATGCCCACAAAAATTCAGCTTCATAGGATCTTCTTAACCCTTCGATTTGTGGAGTTAAAAAATGGACAGATTTGTGGTGGTTTATAGCCGTCCATTTTAAGCTCCACAAATCATAGGGTTGGGATGATCCTATGAAGCTAATTTCTTGTGGACACCGTCTCTATGTCAGGCCCCATCAAATGAATGCTTTGCATCACCCAAATATGTGGGACCCATGTGTTTTT